>NC_069503.1:938967194-939267194 GCF_027579735.1 Bombina bombina
ATTTAGAAGCCATATCAGCATTCCAAGTCTTAAGCCATAAAGCTCTTCTAGCTAAAATAGCTAGAGACATAAACCTGACATCAACTCTGATAATATCAAAAATGGCATCACAGATAAAATTATTAGCATGCTGAAGAAGAATAATAATATTATGAGAATCATGATCTGTTACTTGTTGCGCTAAAGTTTCCAACCAAAAAGTTGAAGCTGCAGCAACATCAGCCAATGATATAGCAGGTCTTAGAAGATTACCTGAACACAGATAAGCTTTTCTTAGAAAGGATTCAATTTTCCTATCTAAAGGATCCTTAAACGAAGTACCATCTGACGTAGGAATAGTAGTACGTTTAGCAAGGGTAGAAATAGCCCCATCAACTCTAGGGATTTTGTCCCAAAATTCTAATCTGTCAGACGGCACAGGATATAATTGCTTAAAACGTTTAGAAGGAGTAAATGAATTACCCAATTTATCCCATTCTTTGGAAATTACTTCAGAAATAGCATTAGGAACAGGAAAAACTTCTGGAATAACCACAGGAGATTTAAATACCTTATCTAAACGTTTAGAATTAGTATCAAGAGGACCAGAATCCTCTATTTCTAAAGCAATTAGTACTTCTTTAAGTAAAGAACGAATAAATTCCATTTTAAATAAATATTAAGATTTATCAGCATCAATCTCTGAGACAGAATCCTCTGAACCAGAAGAATCATCAGAATCAGAATGATGATGTTCATTTAAAAATTCATCTGTAGGGAGAGAAGTTTTAAAAGATTTTTTATGTTTACTAGAAGGAGAAATAACAGACATAGCCTTCTTGATGGATTCAGAAACAAAATCTCTTATGTTATCAGGAACATTCTGCACCTTAGATGTTGAAGGAACTGCAACAGGCAATGGTACTTTACTAAAGGAAATATTATCTGCATTAACAAGTTTGTCATGACAATTAATACAAACAACAGCCGGAGGAATAGCTACCAAAAGTTTACAGCAGATACACTTAGCTTTGGTAGGTCCAGCACTAGACAGCGATTTTCCTGAAGTATCTTCTGACTCAGATGCAACGTGAGACATCTTGCAATATGTAAGAGAAAAAACAACATATAAAGCAAAATTGATCAAATTCCTTAAATGACAGTTTCAGGAATGGGAAAAAATGCCAAAGAACAAGCTTCTAGCAACCAGAAGCAATGAAAAATGAGACTTAAATAATGTGGAGACAAAAGCGACGCCCATATTTTTTTAGCGCCAAATAAGACGCCCACATTATTTGGCGCCTAAATGCTTTTGGCGCCAAAAATGACGCCACTTCCGGAACGCCGACATTTTTGGCGCAAAATAACGTCAAAAAATGACGCAACTTCCGGCGACACGTATGACGCCGGAAACGGAAAAGATTTTTTGCGCCAAAAAAATCCGCGCCAAGAATGACGCAATAAAATGAAGCATTTTCAGCCCCCGCGAGCCTAACAGCCCACAGGGAAAAAAGAGTCAAATTTTTGAAGGTAAGAAAAAATGAATAATTCAAATGCATTATCCCAAATATGAAACTGACTGTCTGAAAATAAGGAATGTTGAACATTCTGAGTCAAGGCAAATAAATGTTTGAATACATATATTTAGAACTTTATAAACAAAGTGCCCAACCATAGCTTAGAGTGTCAAAGAAAATAAGATTTACTTACCCCAGGACACTCATCTACATGTTTGTAGAAAGCCAAACCAGTACTGAAACGAGAATCAGCAGAGGTAATGGTATATAAATAAGAGTATATCGTCGATCTGAAAAGGGAGGTAAGAGATGAATCTCTACGACCGATAACAGAGAACCTATGAAATAGACCCCGTAGAAGGAGATCACTGCATTCAAATAGGCAATACTCTCCTCACATCCCTCTGACATTCACTGCACGCTGAGAGGAAAACCGGGCTCCAACTTGCTGCGGAGCGCATATCAACGTAGAATCTAGCACAAACTTACTTCACCACCTCCATAGGAGGCAAAGTTTGTAAAACTGAATTGTGGGTGTGGTGAGGGGTGTATTTATAGGCATTTTGAGGTTTGGGAAACTTTGCCCCTCCTGGTAGGAATGTATATCCCATACGTCACTAGCTCATGGACTCTTGCTAATTACATGAAAGAAATAGGCCCCTCCCACTCATATTACAACAGTGGAAAGCCTCAGGAAACTGTTTCTAGGCAAAATTCAAGCCAGCCATGTGGAAAAAAACTAGGCCCCAATAAGTTTTATCACCAAACATATATAAAAATGATTAAACATGCCAGCAAACGTTTTATATTACACTTTTATAAGAGTATGTATCTCTATTAATAAGCCTGATACCAGTCGCTATCACTGCATTTAAGGCTTTACTTACATTACTCCGGTATCAGCAGCATTTTCTAGCAAATTCCATCCCTAGAAAAATATTAACTGCACATACCTTATTGCAGGAAAACCTGCACGCCATTCCCCCTCTGAAGTTACCTCACTCCTCAAAATATGTGAGAACAGCAATGTATCTTAGTTACTTCTGCTAAGATCATAGAAAACGCAGGCAGATTCTTCTTCTAAATACTGCCTGAGATAAACAGTACGCTCCGGTACCATTTAAAAATAACAAACTTTTGATTGAAGAAATAAACTAAGTATAAAACACCACTCTCCTCTTACGACCTCCAGCTTTGTTGAGAGTTGCAAGAGAATGACTGGACATGGCAGTTAGGGGAGGAGCTATATAGCAGCTCTGCTGTGGGTGATCCTCTTGCAACTTCCTGTTAGGAAGGAGAATATCCCACAAGTAATGGATGATCCGTGGACTGGATACACTTAACAAGAGAAATAATGTATTTGAAAAGTACCACCATATTCTCTAACACTGAGAACACAAAGGGTTACACATTACATGACACAAACATGGTGGTACAATGCAGTGTGAGATGGGTCCTGCTACAAACAGTTTAGAATCTAGAAGCTTTGGGGTCTATAAAAGGAAAGATGTTAGATAGACAATAAGCTTATCTAAAAAAGGAAGCACTGAAAGAATTAACTGCACTCTAAATGAGTTCCACAGATATAGTGCATCATGAAATAAGTCTCAGACAGGAGATGAAGGATGTTATGAGGAAACATGATATAGGCAAGCAGTTAGAAACCAGGTGACAGTACAGGACACCACAGAGTGCCAGAAAGCAAGATTAGGTCAGGAGCCAGGAAATCAATCTGTAGAAAGCACAAGGAAAACCAGAAGGGGATAATCCCAAAATTCAGCAACCAGGTAATAAATCCAGAATAAACAACTCATCAAGGGGGAAAGCAAGAGGCAGAGTCCAGGTAAATGTCAAGGTCATAACAGAATAGAGTACTGTAGTCAGGAAAATGCAAACAAATAATATCCACACAGGCTATACAATCTGCTGTTTGCTCTATTTTCATCACTACTACAGCTGAGCACCAAATGAATTAGTGCACCCAGAATCTAGAACAGCACTGCACCCAACAGAACGTCTGACAGCTTTTCCAGGCAAAGTATGGACCTTAGCGCACCTTACTAACCTAGTAACAATACTGCCTGCATCCTTCTTAGTGCGGGCCAAGGCCTGGACCTTGATGCGGTGCCCGACAGTGTCCAATAAAGTAAAAATGATGGCTCTCATTTATAGGTATGCACTATTTGTTAAACAGATGTGTTATGATCTATCAAAGTATTTTTTTTTTTTTTATTTACTTAGTTCAACTATACAGATTAATATCAAAGTCATAATTAGGCCAATAGCCCACATAAGACAACACTTGAGATTTTGGACAGCAAATAGCCCTAGAAATGTATAGGGACATGAAACCCACAATTACAAAATAATAAAAAAAATACTCAGCACACCTAACTGTATCAAGAAATATGTATATTTAATGTTAGCAAAAATAACATTCAATCATAATAACAATACTAAAGAAATCTTCAAAAAATACACAAGACACACCAAAAAATGGTGAGAGGTCCTAACCTATTCTCATTCAGACTAGCATACACTCGCATATACAACACTTCCCCTTAGGCGTCCCTAAGGATAAATAGAACAGAGATGTCTTTTCCCAAAAGTTTCAAAGTTCAGTAATGTGAATAAATGACATGAGGGCTTAAAAGTGATACTTTATAATCCATATATGTTGTAACAATATATTAAGCTTGATTGTAGCTTGTTAAAGACATCAGAGAAGTGGTAACTATTGTAATCCACATGTATTGTAACAATCTATCAGACTTGATTGTAGCTCATTACACAAAGTTCACTGCCCAACTTTCCAAAAACAATATACAACCACCATATAACTAGGGAACTCTTCTCCTTCTTGGTCTCACACCCCTTATTAGGTAAGATGTATAGCAAAGACCTATCCCATATACAAGACTTCCCAGTCTGTAGAACTAGCGACCTCATCACCGGACTCTATATAGCCCTCTATACAACGTTAGCGTGTGGTGCAGTCAGGGGCAAAACTACAGGGAGTGCAGAGGTCGCAGGTGCGACTGGGCCCCTGAAGGTGGGGGCCCAGCTTAAAAAAATATTTATATATATATATATATATATATATATATATATTTATTTTTTTAATAAAGAACGTTAACCTACCACTGCCTGCACTGATATCATGTGAGTGTGACATGACTACAGGGGTTAGTGTTTCTGTTTTACCCATTGGTGTTTGTGTGTGTGTGTGTATGGTGTGTGTGTGTGTATGTATGTGACTGTGTGTGTATTTATGCATGTATGTGTATGTTTGTGGAACCAGCAAATTACAGACCTTGTTACTACAACATGGGGGGGGGGCAGGAGGTAAACAGTGTCACTATACAGTACCACTATATACAGTATGGGGGGTGGACCATGTCACTGACTACTGTGGTTACTTTATAAAGTACTGGGCGGGTAGGGTCAGGCCAGCCATCTCACCAGCAGATTACAGACTGTGTCACCAACTTACTATATACAGTACTGGGGGGATAAATAGTGTCACTATATATATATATATATATACAGTAATAGGGGTTCAGACCATCTCACAGACTGTGGGCACAGGGTACCTGCTTTTGCAGACATGTAATCTGATTCACATTTTTTTTCTGTGTTAAATGTTAAAAAAAATATATATGTATTAAATTCACCTTTTTTTGGAGGGGGGAGAAGTGGTGGGGGGGCCCTTCTTAGATTCTTGCATCTGGGCCCTGTGGTTTCTAGTTACGCCTCTGGGTGCAGCAATTATTTCAACGTATCTAATGAGCAAATGATTTGGGTTCTACAAATCCGACCTTACCCCTACATAAAAAAGGTTAATTTCCATGTTATAGTTGTGCATAATGCAATTCACTCATTAAAGGTGACTATGTAACACATCCGCATAATGGATGTAAGATTAACATTAAAAATACATATATTTGTAACTCAAGTTACATAATTTGTCATAAAACGCCGGTGTGGGTTGGCATATGTGGGCGAGACCACACAGAATGTCAGGGAACGGATTAGATAACATAAAGCAGCCATTAATAACGAAGATTATGATGCCCCAGTTGCTTTTCATTTTCTGACCCATTCACATAAGAGTCAACTTAGGTTTCAAATTGTGGATGATGCTCCCCCTCCTAGAAGTGGGGGTGATAGACAAAAGACCATCTTTCGTAAGGAAGCCCAGTGGATCAGGAAATTAGATACACTTACCCCTAGGGGCTTAAATAGAGATATTAACTTGGGGTTTCTTTATTTAGAGATATCTGGTATTCTACTATTCCTATTTGTTCTTAAAGGGACAATAAACCCAAAAATGTATTTCATTATTCAAATAGAGGACACCATTTTTAAAAAGCTTCAAATTTACTCTATTATCAATTTGTTTTTCATTCTCATGTTATTTATTGTTGAAGAGATATCTAGGTAGGTAGCGTGCACATGCCTGGAACACTACACAACAGGAAATAGTGCTGCCATCTAGTGCCCCTGCTAATGTATGACATTGTTGCAAAACTGCTGCTATATAGTGCTGCAGACACGTGCACACTCTTGAGCTTACGTTTCTACTTTTCCACAAAGGATAACAAGAAAACTAAGAAAATGTGATAAGTAGAAGTAAATTAGAAAGTTGTTTAAAATGTTATGTTCTATCTAAATCATGAAAGAAAAAAAATTGGTTTATGTCCCTTTAATTATATCTATAGGGACGTTAGTATAATGTCAAGTGTGGATGATTATCATACAGATAGATTCACTGTGTTCGGAATATAACCAATTGTATACAGGTACAGATATCGATCGGCTGATTCTGTGCAATGTATTACGATAAGTTTGACATCACAGATGTGATTCTGCAACATGATATTAGAGATAGATTACTGCTCAATACATTTTCCAATTGCCCTATTGTTTTTGTATATAGAGTGGTTTAAGAAGTGCTCGCTTAGTTAGAGTAATTGTGTGAATTATATATAAGAAAGGTGTGTTAGTTTTGATCCAATCACAAGCGAGACATGAACTACAAAAGGCAGCGAACACTGACGTGTCATATTCCTTGAGAAAGGGTGGAGTCCCAAAACGCACGTCGGAGCGTCTAACCAAGGCGGTCTTTTTCAAATCCACCGTATTCATGGGTCTCCCTGAGATTGCATCCCATGTTTTCAACAGCCTCTAACAACTGTTACATGTGGAAGTCTGGTGCAGTACGTCACGCTGATTGAGCGGTATTCAACAGGAAGCTGGACAGAGTGTCAGCAAGTATATTCTCAGTGAGCGTGCAATATCTTAACTCCTGCAACAAACAGAATATACTTGCTGCTACTCTGTCCAGCTTCCTGTCGGATAACGCTCAGTGAGCGTGCAATATCTCAACTCCTGAAACAAACAGAGCGTTATCCGACAGGAAGCTGGACAGAGTATCAGCAAGTATATTCTCTGTAGTGTGACATTTACAATTGTGATTTGCTCATGAAATACGTTGAAATAATTGCTGCACCACACACCAACGTTGTATAGAGGCTTATATAGAGTCCGGTGACAAGGTCACTAGTTCTACAGACTGGGAAGTCTTCTATATGGGATAGGTCTTTGCTATACATTTTACCTATACAGGGAGTGCAGAATTATTAGGCAGATGAGTATTTTGACCACATCATCCTCTTTATGCATGTTGTCTTACTCCAAGCTGTATAGGCTCGAAAGCCTACTACCAATTAAGCATATTAGGTGATGTGCATCTCTGTAATGAGAAGGGGTGTGGTCTAATGACATCAACACCCTATATCAGGTGTGCATAATTATTAGGCAACTTCCTTTCCTTTGGCAAAATGGGTCAAAAGAAGGACTTGACAGGCTCAGAAAAGTCAAAAATAGTGAGATATCTTGCAGAGGGATGCAGCACTCTTAAAATTGCAAAGCTTATGAAACGTGATCGAACAATCAAGCGTTTCATTCAAAATAGTCAACAGGGTCGCAAGAAGCGTGTGGAAAAACCAAGGCGCAAAATAACTGCCCATGAACTGAGAAAAGTCAAGCGTGCAGCTGCCAAGATGACACTTGCCACCAGTTTGGCCATATTTCAGAGCTGCAACATCACTGGAGTGCCCAAAAGCACAAGGTGTGCAATACTCGGAGACATGGCCAAGGTAAGAAAGGCTGAAAGACGACCACCACTGAACAAGACACACAAGCTGAAACGTCAAGACTGGGCCAAGAAATCTCAAGACTGATTTTTCTAAGGTTTTATGGACTGATGAAATGAGAGTGAGTCTTGATGGGCCAGATGGATGGGCCCGTGGCTGGATTGGTAAAGGGCAGAGAGCTCCAGTCCGACTCAGATGCCAGCAAGGTGGAGGTGGAGTACCGGTTTGGGCTGGTATCATCAAAGATGAGCTTGTGGGGCCTTTTCGGGTTGAGGATGGAGTCAAGCTCAACTCCCAGTCCTACTGCAAGTTTATGGAAGACACCTTCTTTAAGCAGTGGTACATGAAGAAGTCTGCATCCTTCAAGAAAAACATGATTTTCATGCAGGACAATGCTCCATCACACGCGTCCAAGTACTCCACAGCGTGGCTGGCAAGAAAGGGTATAAAAGAAGAAAATCTAATGACATGGCCTCCTTGTTCACCTGATCTGAACCCCATTGAGAACCTGTGGTCCATCATCAAATGTGAGATTTACAAGGAGGGAAAACAGTACACCTCTCTGAACAGTGTCTGGGAGGCTGTGGTTGCTGCTGCACGCAATGTTGATGGTGAACAGATCAAAACACTGACAGAATCCATGGATGGCAGGCTTTTGAGTGTCCTTGCAAAGAAAGGTGGCTATATTGGTCACTGATTTGTTTTTGTTTTGTTTTTGAATGTCAGAAATGTATATTTGTGAATGTTGAGATGTTATATTGGTTTCACTGGTAAAAATAAATAATTGAAATGGGTATATATTTGTTTTTTGTTAAGTTGCCTACTAATTATGCACAGTAATAGTCACCTGCACACACAGATATCCCCCTAAAATAGCTAAAACTAAAAACAAACTAAAAACTACTTCCAAAAATATTCAGCTTTTATATTAATGAGTTTTTTGGGTTCATTGAGAACATGGTTGTTGTTCAATAATAAAATTAATCCTCAAAAATTCAACTTGCCTAATAATTCTGCACTCCCTGTAAGTGGTGTGAGACCAAGAAGGAGAAGAGTTCCCTAGTTATATGGTGGTTGTATATTGTTTCTGGAGAGTTGGACAGTGAACTTTGTGTAATGAGCTACAATCAAGTCTGATAGATTGTTACAATACATGTGGATTACAATAGTTACCACTTCTCAGATGTCTTTAACAAGCAACAATCAAGCTTAATATATTGTTACAACATATATGGATTATAAAGTATCACTTTTAAGCCCTCATGTCATTTATTCACATTACTGAACTTTGAAACTTTTGGGAAAAGACGCCTCTGTTCTATTTCTCCTTAGGGACGCCTCAGGGGAAGTGTTGTATATGCAAGTGTATGCTGTATGCTAGTCTGAATGAGGATAGGTTAGGACCTCTCACCGTTTTTTGGTGTGTCTTGTGAATTTTTTGATGATTTCCTTACTATTGTTATTATGATTGAATGTTATTTTTGCTAACATTAAATATACATATTTCTTGATACAGTTAGGTGTGCTGAGTATTTTTTATTATTTTATATTTGTGGGTATGTAGGCGATACCTTACTCTTGCACCCACCTTTTGACAATTTATGATATTTTCTCAATTTAGAGTAGTGCTGTTATTTTGTTGTATATTATGAAACCCACAATGTTTTTCTTTCATGATTCAGACAGAGCATAACATTTTAAAAATGTTGCCAATTTACTTTGATTATCAAATTTGCGTTCTCATGTTTTTTTTTGTTGAGGAGATACCTAGGTAGGTAGAGTGCACATGCCTAAAGCACTACATGATGAGCACTATATAGTGCTGCAGGCACTTGCACACTCCTGAGCTTACCTCCCTTTTTTCCCCCAAGAGATAACAAGAAAATGAAGAAAATTTGATAATAGAAGTAAATTAGAAAGTTTTTTTAAAATTGCATATTCTATCAGAATCATTAAATAAAAATGTTTGGTTTTATGTCCCTTTAATGGGAAATTACATTTGAACATTAAAACAACTCTTAAACGTATTCACACTTAAAACCCTTTTTCTTTTTACTTCCATGTGCTGGAGACATCATTAAATTCAGCTGTGTATGCTTTTAATACTTTTGTTTCATTAGTAAAAATAAAGCTGGATTTGAATGAATACACAATGCAGATTAGATACCAGTGTCATGCCTATTTTCTTAGGTAGAACTAAACAAATCTTGGCTTCCAGCCTCAGTCGCTTCCCTTATACCAGGTACGTATATAGTTAGTGTATCGAACTGGAGAATTACAGACGTGCTACTGTGGTTGCACATGGAAAAATTAAAGAGGCAAGTCTATTCAAGTTTAACCCATAATACACCAAAGAGAGAGGACTTTGGCAATCACAAGATGTGGGAACCAGTGTAAAACAATGAACTAGAAGAATTAGTAAGTGTAAAACTATTTTAAACACATATGGAGGGGAACAAAGAGTTAAGTCTTAAATGTCTATTGAGACAGTGGACACAGAGACTTATCCTTGCTTTTTAGCACTTGAGACCACTTAAACTCTAACATGTGTGTTTATTAACTTACACTTGTAGTGAATCTGCCTGTATGAATGTCATTGTTTTAAGCATATTAAAAGGGACAGAAAGGTCACAACTGAAATGCCCTTTGAAAAAGAATATAATAAATACTGGTGCATAGCCCTCAGAGCATATATGTGTATGCCACTGAAAAAACAGTAATAACTTTTACTAAAAGCATTTTTGCTAATGTTAGCACACTGCAAGAATGATTCTATTTAAAACTGAAATGCACCCATGCAGATTTCAATTTTGACCTATCCCCTTAAATGCATTCTAAGCAACCCTTTAGAAGCTTGATGCCAGTGAATTAGATGCTCATGCGGAAAGCAATGTTTACCACCAGGTACTAATCTGATTGGGTTGTGATCTGGAAGCCTTTAAAAGCTCTCTGCTGGAGTTCTATTCTGGAAAATATTCTGTTTATTAGAGCTGTTTTAGTGACTTAACATCTATGGTCTTTAGTTTTATCAAAATTATGGAATTACTCAAACTACCAGTATGACTTTAGTTTGATTTTTTGCATCCATCACTGAAGAACTCCAGGTGGTCTGCAGAGAGATTTTTATCATCTACTCGCCTGGGCAAGCTTACAGAGATCTTAAATATTCATATTTCAGGTTTCCAGAGATGAAAAGTAGATTTGTAAAGCTTACAAACGAGCCCAAGAAATGGCTATTTATTTGTTGTGCTTTCAGTCTTGGAGAAGAAAAAAAAAACTGTATTGTGACAGATGGAAGTGTCCTTTAGCATCTGAATTAGATTGCTTGTAAACGCTCATAATGTGTTCCCAGGAAGGCCTTGTTTTTATATGGGTTGCTTTGGTACAGACTCACCATTATTTAATAGGATACACAATACAAGAAATCAGCTACTGATATCAGCTTTTCTTGTGTCATATCATACAAAGACATACAGGTCTGTTTCTATGTGTCTTTGGATAAACCACATATATGGACCTAAATATGTAAAGTTTAGAGGAGAGAAGGGAAAGAGGTGACATGATAGAAACCTTTAAATATATAAAAGGGACTTAATAAAGTGGAAGCTGAAAGCATTTTCCACAAAGAAAGAGATACCCAAACAAGGAGTCACAATCTTCATTTAGAGATGAGCAAATTCAGATGAAATGTGAGAAAGCATTTTTTTTACAGAAAGGGTAGTGGATTAACCCCTTAATGACCACAGCACTTTTCCATTTTCTGTCCGTTTGGGACCAAGGCTATTTTTACATTTTTGCGGTGTTTGTGTTTAGCTGTAATTTCCCTCTTACTCATTTACTGTACCCACACATATTATATACCGTTTTTCTCGCCATTAAATTAACTTTCTAAAAATACCATTATTTTCATCATATCTTATAATTTACTATAAAAAAATTTATAAAATATGAGGAAAAAATGGAAAAAAACACACTTTTTTTAACTTTGACCCCCAAAATCTGTTACACATCTACAACCACCAAAAAAAAAACATGCTAAATAGTTTCTAAATTTTGTCCTGAGTTTAGAAATACCTAATATTTACATGTTCTTTGCTTTTTTTGAAAGCTATAGGGCCATAAATACAAGTAGCATTTTGCTATTTCCAAACTACTTTTTTTCAAAATTAGCGCTAGTTACATTGGAACACTAATATCTTTCAGGAATCCCTGAATATCAATTGACATGTATATATTTTTTTTTAGAAGACATCCCAAAGTATTAATCTAGGCCAATTTTGGTATATTTCATGCCACCATTTCACCGCCAAATGCGATCAAATACAAAATATCGTTCACTTTTTCACAAATTTTTTCACAAACTTTCGGTTTCTCACTGAAATTATTTACAAACAGCTTGTGCAATTATGGCACAAATGGTTGTAAATGCTTCTCTGTGATCCCCTTTGTTCAGAAATAGCAGACATATATGGCTTTGGCATTGCTTTTTGGTAATTAGAAGGCCGCAAAATGCTGCTACGCATCACACGTGGATTATGGCTAGCAGTGAAGGGGTTAATTAGGAAGTTTGTAGGGAGCTTGCAGGGTTAATTTTAGCTTTAGTGTAGAGATCAGCCTCCCACCTGACACATCAGACCCCCTGATCCCTCCCAAACAGCTCCCTTCCCTCCCCCACCCCACAATTGTCCCCGCCATCTTAAGTACTGGCAGAAAGTCTGCCAGTACTAAAATAAAAGCTTTTTGGGGGGTTTAGGTTTTTTTTTTTAAAAAAAAATAATTATTATTCTGCTGTATAGGACCCCCCTTAGCCTCCAACCTCCCTGATCCCCCCCAAAACAGCTTTGTAACCTTCCCTATCTGCCTTATTGGGGCCATCTTGGGTACTGGCAGCTGTCTGCCAGTACCCAGCTTACACAAAAAAGTGCTTTTTTTTCTTAGTTTTTTTTTTTCTGTAGTGTAGCTTCCCCAAACCCCCCCCCCACCACCACAAACCCCCCCCCCACCACAAACCCCAACCACCTCATTGATCGTTTTTTTTTTCAGTTATTTTAAACTGATTGCACCTTTTTCTGTAGTGTAGCGGTTCCCACCCGCTCCCTCCCCGTGCACGCGCCCGCCCCCGCCCTCCCGTGCACGCGCGCGCGTCCGTGCGCGCCCCCGGGCATCCCCGCCCACGATCCCGCCCCCCTCCACATCTCCAGGGCCATCGATGGCCGCCACCCGCCTCCCGGTAATGCTCCCACCCACCAACGAAGGAAGCCACCGATCTCCGGTGCAGAGAGGGCCACAGAGTGGCTCTCTCTGCATCGGATGGCTTCAAAAGGTTATTGCAGGATGCCTCCATATCGAGGCATCACTGCAATAACCGGAAAGCAGCTGGAAGCAAACAGGATCGCTTCCAGCTGCTTTCCACACCGAGGACGTGCAGGGTACGTCCTCAGGCATTAACTGCCTTTTTTTTGAGGACGTACCCTGCACGTCCTCGGTCGTTAAGGGGTTAATGGAATAAACTTCCAATAGAGGTGGTAAACCCAAAGACTGTAAAGTAATAAACAAATGTCTGGGGAATGCATAAGGCTATCCTAGGAAAACAGTAACATGTAATATGGGTAGACTTGATGGGCCTTTTCGGTTCTTATCTACTGTCAAATTCTATGTTTCTTCAAAAATCATGAGTCTAAGAGTGTATTGTTCATGCCAGTAGAGTTGCTAATGCCATCCACTAACTGCCTAAGCTTTTCTTTCTACCAAGTCCTATCTTGTCTATAAATGAACAGTAGGTGACAAAATGGGTGGTTTATATAGGGCAAGAGGTTGGCTTTCAAAAACTTCTGGGAATTTTCTACAAGCTTCCAGTTGTCACAAGGCAATGTACCCATCAGTAGCAAAAATTCAAGTAGGAAGAAATGTATTGGTTAACATAGTTCTTGTTATTGCCAATAAAGTAATGTTTATTACACTAGCTAAATAGTGAAATGGGATTGCTGGCACAGAAACATGATAATTTGATTGATGTTTACAGAGTACATTCCTTAGATTTTGTCTGGTGAATGCTAGGCCTAGCCTATCCTAAATTTAAAGGGACAGTTCACTGTTAAATTGTTTTTCCCTGAATGTGTTCCCTATGACTTGTTATACCAGCTGTCACGTATACAATCTATTAGAAATTGCTCAGTTAGGTGCTTTTTTTGCAAAAGCTGGATTTGATCTTTAAAAACACAGCCCATCAAAATAGGCTAAGGTTGCAGACAGATCAGATCTCGTTATCTTATCACTCAAATGCGTCCCTTTTATTATTCTTATTATTTCAGTTATTTGTAGAGCGGCAACAGATTCTGTAGCGCTTTCTTAGCTCTGTACAGTACTTAGAAATAATAAATTTAAATTAAAAATTTAGAGCTTTATCTCTTCCACCTCCTAATGTGAGTGTAATTTATTGTGCTGTGTTTACACAGATTCGCAATAGGCTATACCTGGTATAGAAACTTTCAGTATAGGTAGGAATACTACAGGCAAAATCAATTATTTCAAATGACAATATAAAGGCTAAAGAGCTATTTGTAAACAATTTAATACAATCCAGCAGGTAAAATGGATAATTGGGAACAAATTAAAGGAGAGAAAGGTTTTGGGGTAAACTGTACCTTTAAAGTGATACTGGATCCAGTTAACAATCCTCATAAGCATCTGGTTTGTGTGCAGCCTTATTATTATTAACAGTGCAGCCTTATAATGCACAAGACTTATAAGCTATCACTTTTTAACCATAGCACAGACAAAATACTATATCATGCCATGTATGATCTGACGTAATCATTGTACTGGTCAATTAAATGTCTATAAATTATATACAGTGTAGCTCCCATTGTAAGATTTCAAATGACCGATTAAACATGTTGGTTTTTATATGTGCCAACTCCAAATAGATGTGTTGAATATTTTAGTATACTGGGTGTGTATTCATTTTGATTTTAAAAATTGTTATGGGGGGGATTGACACTTAATACTGCAGCTGTAAAACAACAAAACATTCAGACATAGGGGCATATTTATCAAGCTCCGTATGCAGCTTGATGCCCCTTGTTTCCAGCGAGCCTGAAGCGAGTCTAAAGACTAAGGCCGCGGACAGAAATCAACCTGATCCAATATGATCGGGTTGATTTACACCCACTGCTAGCGGTCGATTGGCCGCGAATATGCAGGGGGCAGCATTGCACCAGCAGTTCTTAAGAACTGCTGGTGCAATGACAAATGCTGACCGCGTACGCGGTCGGCATTTATCGATGGACAGCGGACATGATAAGCTACTTCGTATCATGTCCGCTCTCGCACATTGATAAATATGCCCCCGAATATTAAGCATAACACTTTACTTTGTGCTATGCAAAATATTGTTTCACAAACTATAAATTTTTTCATAATAAAACATTTGAAATGTGTGTTAGCTAATCCCAGTTACAGCAGCCATTGTTTGCAAATGTTTATTGCATACATAAATCATAAATATCCCATTGTCACATAACTACAGCTTAAATACAGAATTCCATATTAAAATGCATAGGGAATGCATGGTTTTGAAAATTGTACACATTGCATTTGAATCTTCTTTAACTGACTCAACTATAATACCGCACGAATGTAATGTGTAATGTAAAGAGACTATTTTCTAGGGACAAAACAGAAATCCCCCAGAAAACATTTAAACAGTTAATCAAGTTATCTCATGTTTGTCAGAGGTGTGGTGTAAAATGATACCTACCGGCTCTCATATTTAGGGTTGTTTCATGTGCAGACATCAATCGTTGATTCATTTGTCTTTCATGCGGTTGCCCTATTATTGCAGCAATATTTTACCATGGCTCATTGCCAGTGTCCTAAATTTATGACCAAAAACGGTGAACTGTATACATGCTGAAAGGATGAACATCTGTTTGTCATTATGTTTGCTCTCTGCTTACATTTTGACAAAATAACCAGCTGTCAACGATTGCACGCTTTAATGAGTAGTACTGGCATTAACAGATATGACAAACCCATGGAGCCATTGTTCCAAAAATTGCTACTGTTGGTTACTATATTGGTTAGATCAGGGACTGGCGGTCCGAGGGCCTCATGCGGCCCTCTGCACTAGGCTTTAGGCTCCCTGGCAAAAAGCAGAACAAGAAATGTATTTTGGGATGGCTGAAACTCAATAGAGTGCACTGGAAGGTAGAACAGCAAATGGAGGCTACACTGCAACCTCACATATATCCTCTGAGTCATTGGACATTTTTAGGAAGATTATTATTTGGGTGTTAATAAAACTTATATACAGCCCAAATTTGTTAGAATGTCGGCTATCAATGTATTATTCTTCTACATGTATATAAAGCCCTAATTTACAACTCTGTTGATAGTCACTCTTACATATATTTATTATAAGCTGTGATATTTATGTGGTTTGATCTCTGATGTGTTGAAAACCTTACATGCTCCGGGGCACACACACACACACACACACACACACACACAAGCATACACACACACACACACACACACACAAGCATACATACACACACACACAAGCATACATACACACACACACAAGCATACATACACACACACACACAAGCATACATACACACACACACACACACACAAAATATAATAATATGTACTTTAATTACTTTACCTGCAAATTTAGATTGCAGTGCCTTGCCATTAACCCTTTCTTTTTAGTTACTGAATTGTAAAGCTCTAACTCCAACCACACATTTCCTTCTATGGCTATATCTATTGTTGTTTTGGTAGAATGCAAAAGTGAACAGGGATAATCTGCTGGAACATGCCTAGAAGCTGTGAACTCAGTAGAAATAAAATGCATGTGTCTAAACACTGATTGGGGGGGGGGATTGGCTGCTCCAGGCATCTTAGCAATGTAAATTAATTTTGCTTATTTTTGGAAATTATTTTAAAATACTTGCCAGCAATTTTAAATCTTTTTTTTTTTAATAAATGTTTTTATTGATTTTTAGATATAGGTTGTACAACACTTTGGCAATTTACAGGTATCAGTAATCAATAAAACAAACATAAAACTAACTAACAAAAATTGACAATAGTTTTCATCTTAGACACATCAGTCAGTATGGGTACAAAAGTGCTGAGAGTAAAGGCACCTGAGCATCACAGAAAAGAAGATACATAGAAATCACCATAAAGCTGTTACGCGCCCAGTAGGCCTGTGGTTAGTGGGGGAGGTGTGGGGTTAGAGGGCCTTTCAAATTTGTCTATTATGTAAGAGTCCCATAGAATTTTCATTTCTAGATGCACGTCTCTACGTCTATTTATCATATAATGGTACTCCTCCAGGTTTAAAATATTTTGACATTGGTCAATCCATTGCGCTAGGGAAGGGGTTGTAGTTTTTTTCCGATTCTTGACAATCAGTATTTTTGCACTATTAAATTAGGATATGTAGTAATTTAGTTTGGAAAGTGGTGAGCTTTTTAGGAGTGAGGTGAAATAGCCATAAAAGGGGGTCTCCGGTGATTTTGGGGCCTAAAATAGAAATTGTTTCCTTTATTACTTTTGCCCAGAAGGAGGCAATGGCTGGACATTGCCACCATATGTGCGACATTGTTCCCGTCTAGGAATGACACTTCCAACATAGATTACTCATTTTATTAAATAGCTTATGACATCTGGCTGGAGTAAGATACCATCTATGCAGTAATTTAATGTTCATTTCAAGCATTCTGCTGGAGATGGAGGTCTTAGTAATGTTGGAGAATATCTGTTTAACCTCTAGGGGGAAATAACATAATTTATGCTTACCTGATAAATTTATTTCTCTTGTAGTGTAGTCAGTCCACGGGTCATCCATTACTTATGGGATTATATCTCTCCCCAACAGGAAGTTGCAAGAGGATCAACCAAGCAGAGCTGCTATATAGCTCCTCCCCTCACATGTCATATCCAGTCATTCGACCGAAACAAGACGAGAAAAGAGAAACCATAGGGTGCAGTGGTGACTGGAGTTTAATTAAAATTTAGGTCTGCCTTAAAAGACAGGGCGGGCCGTGGACTGACTACACTACAAGAGAAATAAATTTATCAGGTAAGCATAAATTATGTTTTCTCTTGTTAAGTGTAGTCAGTCCACGGGTCATCCATTACTTATGGGATACCAATACCAAAGCTAAAGTACACGGATGATGGGAGGGACAAGGCAGGAACTTTAAACGGAAGGAACCACTGCCTGAAGCACCTTTCTCCCAAAAATAGCCTCCGAAGAAGCAAAAGTGTCAAATTTGTAAAATTTTGAAAAAGTGTGAAGTGAAGACCAAGTTGCAGCCTTGCAAATCTGTTCAACAGAGGCCTCATTTTTAAAGGCCCAGGTGGAAGCCACAGCTCTAGTGGAATGAGCTGTAATTCTTTCAGGAGGCTGCTGTCCAGCAGTATCATAGGCTAAACGTATTATGCTACGAAGCCAAAAGGAGAGAGAGGTAGCCGAAGCCTTTTGACCTCTCCTCTGTCCCGAGTAAACGACAAACAGGGAAGAAGTTTGACGAAAATCTTTAGTTGCCTGTAAATAGAACTTCAGGGCACGGACTACGTCCAGATTATGCAAAAGTCGTTCCTTCTTTGAAGAAGGGTTAGGACATAATGATGGAACAACAATCTCTTGATTGATATTCCTGTTAGAAACCACCTTAGGTAAAAACCCAGGTTTAGTACGCAGAACTACCTTGTCTGAATGGAAAATCAGATAAGGAGAATCACAGTGTAGGGCAGATAACTCAGAGACTCTTCAAGCCGAGGAAATAGCCATCAAAAACAGAACTTTCCAAGATAACAGCTTAATATCAATGGAATGGAGGGGTTCAAACGGAACACCTTGAAGAACTTTAAGAACTAAGTTTAAGCTCCACGGCGGAGCAACAGTATTAAACACAGGCTTAATCCTAGCCAAAGCCTGACAAAAAGCCTGAA
This sequence comes from Bombina bombina, assembly GCF_027579735.1. NCBI lineage: Eukaryota > Metazoa > Chordata > Amphibia > Anura > Bombinatoridae > Bombina > Bombina bombina. The sequence goes on from NC_069503.1 coordinate 938,985,823, forward strand.
CGTCTGGAACATCTGCCAGACGTTTGTGTAACAGAATAGACAGAGCAGAAATCTGTCCCTTTAATGAACTAGCAGATAAACCCTTTTCTAAACCCTCTTGTAGAAAGGACAAAATCCTAGGAATCCTAACTTTATTCCATGAGTAACTCTTGGATTCACACCAATATAAGTATTTACGCCATATTTTATGGTAAATTTTCCTGGTAACAGGTTTCCGAGCCTGTATTAAGGTATCAATAACCGACTCCGAGAAGCCACGCTTTGATAGAATCAAGCGTTCAATCTCCATGCAGTCAGCCTCAGAGAAATTAGATCTGGATGGTTGAAAGGACCCTGAATTAGAAGGTCCTGTCTCAGAGGTAAAGACCATGGTGGACAGGACGACATGCCCACTAGATCTGCATACCAGGTCCTGCGTGGCCACGCAGGTGCTATCAGAATCACTGATGCTCTCTCCTGTTTGATCTTGGCAATCAGCCGAGGAAGCAGCGGAAATGGTGGAAACACATAAGCCATGTTGAAACCCCAAGGGGCTGCTAGAGCATCTATCAGCGCCGCTCCCGGGTCCCTGGACCTGGATCCGTAGCAAGGAAGTTTGGCATTCTGTCGAGAAGCCATGAGATCCAGTTCCGGTTTGCCCCAACGATGAATTAGTTGAGCAAAGACCTCCGGATGAAGTTCCCACTCCCCCGGATGAAAAGTCTGACGACTTAGGAAGTCCGCCTCCCAGTTCTCCACGCCTGGGATATAGATCGCCGACAGGTGGCAAGAGTTGGACTCTGCCCAGCAAATTATCTTTGATACTTCCAACATCGCTAGGGAACTCCTGGTTCCCCCTTGATGGTTGATGTAAGCCACAGTCGTGATATTGTCCGACTGAAATCTGATGAACCTCAGTGTTGCCAACTGAGGCCAAGCTAGAAGAGCATTGAATATCGCTCTTAATTCCAGAATATTTATTGGGAGGAGTTTCTCCTCCTGAGTCCACGATCCCTGAGCCTTCAGGGAGTTCCAGACTGCGCCCCAACCTAGAAGGCTGGCATCTGTTGTTACAATCGTCCAATCTGGCCTGCGAAAGGTCATCCCTTTGGACAGATGGAGTCGAGAAAGCCACCAGAGAAGAGAATCCCTGGTCTCGTGATCCAGATTTATTAGAGGGGACAAATCTGAGTAATCCCCATTCCACTGACTGAGCATGCATAATTGCAGCGGTCTGAGATGCAGGCGCGCAAATGGTACTATGTCCATTGCTGCTACCATTAAGCCGATTACTTCCATGCACTGGGCTACTGACGGGTGTGGAATGGAATGAAGGGCACGGCAAGCATTTAGAAGTTTTGATAACCTGGCCTCCGTCAGGTAAATTTTCATCTCTACAGAATCTATAAGAGTCCCTAAGAAGGGAACCCTTGTGAGTGGTAATAGAGAACTCTTTTCCACGTTCACCTTCCACCCATGCGACCTCAGAAAAGCCAGAACTATCTCTGTATGAGACTTGGCAGTTTGAAAACTTGACGCTTGTATCAGAATGTCGTCTAGGTACGGAGCCACCGCTATGCCTCGCGGTCTTAGTACCGCCAGAAGTGAGCCCAGAACCTTTGTAAAGATTCTTGGGGCCGTAGCTAACCCGAAGGGAAGAGCTACAAACTGGTAATGCCTGTCTAGGAAGGCAAATCTTAGATACCGATAATGATCCTTGTGAATCGGTATGTGAAGGTAGGCATCCTTTAAGTCCACTGTGATCATGTACTGACCCTCTTGGATCATGGGTAGGATGGTTCGAATAGTTTCCATTTTGAATGATGGAACTCTTAGGAACTTGTTTAGGATCTTTAAGTCCAAGATTGGTCTGAAGGTTCCCTCTTTCTTGGGAACCACAAACAGATTTGAATAAAATCCTTGCCCTTGTTCCGACCGCGGAACTGGGTGGATCACCCCCATTAATAAGAGGTCTTGTACACAGCGTAGAAACGCCTCTTTCTTTATTTGGTTTGCTGATAACCTTGAAAGATGAAATCTCCCTTGTGGAGGAGAAGCTTTGAAGTCCAGAAGATATCCCTGAGATATGATCTCCAACGCCCAGGGATCCTGGACATCTCTTGCCCAAGCTTGGGCAAAGAGAGAAAGTCTGCCCCCCACTAGATCCGTTTCCAGACAGGGGGCCCTTACTTCATGCTGTCTTAGGGGCAGCAGCAGGTTTTCTGGCCTGCTTGCCCTTGTTCCAAGACTGGTTGCCTTTCCAACCCTGTCTGTAACGAGTAGCAGTCCCTTCCTGTTTTGGGGCGGAGGAAGTTGATGCTGCTCCTGCCTTGAAATTACAAAAGGCACGAAAATTAGACTGTTTAGCCTTTGATTTGGCCCTGTCCTGAGGAAGGGAGTGACCCTTACCTCCAGTAATGTCAGCAATAATTTCTTTCAAGCCGGGCCCGAATAAGGTTTGCCCTTTGAAAGGAATATTAAGCAATTTAGATTTAGAAGTTACATCTGCTGACCAGGATTTAAGCCATAGCGCTCTGCGCGCCTGGATGGCGAATCCGGAGTTCTTAGCCGTTAGTTTGGTTAAATGCACCACGGCATCCGAAACAAATGCATTAGCTAGCTTAAGGGCTTTAAGCTTGTTCATAATCTCATCCAATGGAGCTGTGCGAATAGCCTCTTCCAGAGACTCAAACCAGAATGCCGCCGCAGCAGTGACGGGCGCAATGCATGCAAGGGGCTGTAATATAAAACCTTGTTGAACAAACATTTTCTTAAGGTAACCTTCTAATTTTTTATCCATTGGATCTGAGAAAGCACAACTATCCTCCACCGGGATAGTGGTACGCTTGGCTAAAGTAGAAACTGCTCCCTCCACCTTAGGGACCGTCTGCCATAAGTCTCGTGTGGTGGCGTCTATTGGGAAAAATTTTCTAAATATCGGAGGAGGGGAAAAAGGCACACCGGGTCTATCCCACTCCTTGCTAATAATCTCTGTAAGCCTTTTAGGTATAGGAAAAACGTCAGTACACACCGGTACCGCATAGTATTTATCCAGCCTACATAATTTTTCTGGGATTGCCACTGTGTCGCAATCATTCAGAGCCGCTAACACCTCCCCTAGCAATACATGGAGGTTCTCAAGCTTAAATTTAAAATTTGAAATTTCTGAATCCGGTCTCCCCGGATCAGATCCGTCACCCACAGAATGAAGCTCTCCGTCCTCATGTTCTGCAAATTGTGACGCAGTATCGGACATGGCTCTCGTGTCATCGGCGCGCTCTGTCCTAAACCCAGAGCTATCGCGCTTGCCTCTTAACTCAGGCAAATTAGATAATACTTCTTTCATAACATTAGCCATATCATGCAAAGTGATTTGTAAGGGCCTTGATGTACTTGGCGCCACAATCTCACGCACCTCCTGAGCGGGAGGCGAAGGTACTGACACGTGAGGAGAGTTAGACGGCATAACTTCCCCCTCGATGTCTGGTGATAATTTCTTTACCGGTAAAGACTGACTTTTATTTAAAGTAACATCAATACAATTGGTACACAAATTTCTATTGGGCTCCACATTGGCTTTTAAACATAATGAACAAGTAGATTCATCTGTATCAGACATGTTTAACAGACTAGCAATGAAGGCTAGCAAGCTTGGAAAAAAACTGTCAGTGAATTTACAAGCAATATGAAAAAACGCAGCAGCGCTTTTAAAAACACAAAAAAACTGTCACAGTTGAAATAACAATGAACTAATTCAGTTATAACCAACAATTTTAACAATAAATGTATGAATTTAGCAGAGGATTGCACCCACTAGCAAACGGATGATTAACCCCTCAATACCCAAAAAACATAATTTATGTAAGAACTTACCTGATAAATTCATTTCTTTCATATTAGCAAGAGTCCATGAGCTAGTGACGTATGGGATATACATTCCTACCAGGAGGGGCAAAGTTTCCCAAACCTTAAAATGCCTATAAATATACCCCTCACCACACCCACAATTCAGTTTAACGAATAGCCAAGAAGTGGGGTGATAAGAAAAAAGTGCGGAAGCATATAAAAAAAGGAATTGGAATAATTGTGCTTTATACAAAAAAATCAAAACCACCACAAAAAAAGGGCGGGCCTCATGGACTCTTGCTAATATGAAAGAAATGAATTTATCAGGTAAGTTCTTACATAAATTATGTTTTCTTTCATGTAATTAGCAAGAGTCCATGAGCTAGTGACGTATGGGATAATGATTACCCAAGATGTGGATCTTTCCACGCAAGAGTCACTAGAGAGGGAGGGATAAAATAAAGACAGCCAATTCCTGCTGAAAATAATCCACACCCAGAATAAAATGTTAATGAAAAAACATAAGCAGAAGATTCAAACTGAAACCACTGCCTGAAAAACGTTTCTAACAAATACTGCTTCAGAAGAAGAAAACACCAAAAACATCAAAATGGTAGAATTTAGTAAAAGTATGCAAAAAGGACCAGGTTGCTGCTTTGCAAATCTGATCAACCGAAGCTTCATTCCTAAACGCCCAGGAAGTAGAAACTGACCTAGTAGAATGAGCTGTAATCCTTTGAGGCGGAGTGTTACCCGACTCAACAGAGGCATGATTAAATAAAGATTTCAACCAAGATGCCAAAGAAATGGCAGAAGCTTTCTGGCCTTTTCTAGAACCGGAAAAGAAGACAAATAGACTAGAAGTCTTTCGGAAAGACTTAGTAGCTTCAACATAATATTACAAAGCTCTAACAGCATCCAAAGAAAGCAATGATTTCTCCTTAGAATTCATAGGATTAGGACATAATGAAGGAACCACAATTTTTCTACTAATGTTGTTAGAATTCACAACCTTAGGTAAAAAATTCAAAAGAAGTTTGCAGCACCGCCTTATCCTGATGCAAAATCAGAAAAGGAGACTCACAAAAAAAGAGTAGATAATTCAGAGACTCTTCTGGCAGAAGAGATGGCCAAAGAAAACAAAACTTTCCAAGAAAGTAATATAACGACCAAAGAATGCATGGGTTCAAAAGGAGGAGCTTGAAGAGCCCCCAGAACCAAATTCAAACTCCAAGGAGGAGAAATTGACTTAAAGACAGGTTTTATATGAACCAAAGGTTGTACAAAACAATGAATATCAGGAAGATTAGCAATCCTTCTGTGAAAAAGAACAGAAAGAGCAGAGATTTGTCTTTCAAGGAACTTGCGGACAAACCTTTATCTAAACCATCCTGAAGAAACTGTAAAATTCTCGGTATTCAAAAAGAATGCCAAGAAAAAAGATGAGAAATACACTAAGAAATATAAGTCTTCCAGACTCTATAATATATCTCTCTAGATACAGATTTACGAGCCTGTCACATAGTATCAATCACAGAGTCAGAGAAACCTCTTTGACCAAGAATCAAGCGTTCAAACTCCATACCTTAAAATTAAGGTAATGAGATCCTGATGGAAAAAAGAACCTTGAGACAGAAAGACTGGTCTTAACGGAAGAGTCCACAGCTGGCAAGAGGTCATCCGGAAAAGATCCGCATACCAAAACCTGTGAGACCATGCTGGAGCTACCAGCAGGACAAACGAGCATTCCTTTAGAACATTGGAAAATACCCTTGGAAGAAGAACTAGAGGCGGAAAGATATAGGCAGGATGACACTTGTAAGGAAGAGATAATGCATCCACTGCCTCCGCCCGAGGATCCCGGGATCTGGACAGATACCAGGGAAGTTTCTTGTTTAGATGAGAAGCCATCAGATCTATTTCTGGGAGTTCCCACATTTGAACAATCTGAGGAAATACCTCTGGGTGAAGAGACCATTCGCCCAGGTGCAACGTTTGGCGACTGAGATAATCCGCTTTCCAATTGTCCATACCTGGGATATGAACCGTAGAGATTAGACAGGAGCTGGATTCCGCCCAAACCAAAATTCGAGATACTTCTTTCATAGCCAGAGGACTGTGAGTCCCTCCTTGATGATTGATGTATGCCACAGTTGTGACATTGTCTATCTGAAAACAAATGAACAACTCTCTCTTCAGAAGAGACCAAGACTGAAGAGCTCTGAAAATTGCACGGAGTTCCAAAATATTGATCGGAAATCTCACCTCCTGAGATTCCCAAACCCCTTGTGCTGTCAGATACCCCCACACAGCTCCCCAACCTGTAAGACTTGCATCTGTTGAGATCATAGTCCAGGTCGGAAGAACAAAGAAGCCCCCTGAACTAAACGATGGTGATCTGTCCACCATGTCAGAGAGTGTCGTATAATCGGTTTAAAGATATTAATTGAATATCTTTGAGTAATCCCTGCACCATTGGTTCAGCATACAGAGCTGAAGAGGTCGCATGTGAAAACGAGCAAAGGAGATCGCATCTGATGCGGCAGTCCTAAGACCTAAAATTTCCATGCATAAGGCTACCAAAGGGAATGATTGTGACTGAAGGTTTTGACAAGCTGATATCAATGTTAAACTTCTCTTGTCTGACAAGGACAGAGTCATAGACACTGAATCTATCTAGAAACCTAAAAAGGTTACCCTTGTCTGAGGAATCAATTAACTGAATGGTAAATTGATCCTCCAACCATGAACTGAAGAAACAACACAAGTCGATTCGTATGAGATTCTTCGAAAATGAGAAGACTGAGCAAGTACCAAGATATCGTCCAAATAAGGAAATACCAAAACCCTGTTCTCTGATTACAGAAAGAAGGGCACCGAGAACCTTTGAAAAAAATTCTTGGAACTGAGGCTAGGCCAAACGGTAGAGCCACAAAATTGGTAATGCTTGTCTAAAAAGAGAATCTCAGACACTAAAAGTGATCTGGATGAATCGGAATATGCAGATACACATCCTGTAAATCTATTGTAGACATATAATGCCCTTGCTAAACAAAAGGCAGGATAGTCCTACAGTAACCATCCTGAATGTTGGTATCCTTACATAACGATTCAATATTGATAGATCCGGAACTGGTCTGAAGGAATTGACCTTCTTTGGTACAATGAAGAGATAAAATAAAACCCCAGCCCCTGTTCCAGAACTGGAACTGGCATAATTACGCCAGCCAACTCTAGATCTGAAACACATTTCAGAAATGCTGAGCCTTTGCTGTGTTAACTGGGACACGGGAAAGAAAAAAATCTCTTAGCAGGAGGCCTTAACTTGAAGCCAATTCTGTACCTTTCTGAAACAATGTTCTGAAACCAGAGATTGAGAACGGAATTGATCCAAATTTCTTTGAAGAAAACGTAATCTGCCCCATACCAGCTGAGCTGGAATAAGGGCCGCACCTACATGGGTACTTAGGAGCTGGCTATAGGTTTCTATAAGGCTTGGATATATTCCAAACTGGAAATAGTTTCCAAACAGATACCGCTCCTAACAGTTGAGATAATAATTTATTACCCTGGAAAGAAAGGGAAAGCAAAGTTGACTTAGAAGACATATCAGCATTCCAAGTTTAATCCATAAAGCTTTTCTAGCTAAAATAGCTAGAGACATATACCTGACATCAACTCTAATGACATCAAAAGATGGTATCACCAATAAAATTATTAGCATGTTATAGAATAATAATAATGCTATAAAATTATGATCTGTGACTTGTTGCGCTAAAGCTTCTTAACCAAAAAGTTGAAGCTGCAGCAACATCCACTAAAAATATAGCAGGTCTAAGAAGATTACCTGAACATAAGTAAGCTTTTCTTAGAAAAGGATTCAATTTTCCTATCTAAAGGATCCTTAAATGAAGTACTATCTGCCGTAGGAATAGTAGTACATTTAGCAGGAGTAGAGACAACCCCATAACCTTAGGGATTTTGTCCCAAAAAACTCTAATCTGTCAGATGGCACAGGATATAATTGCTTAAACGTTTAGAAGGAGTAAAAGAATTACCCAAATTATTCCATTCCCTGGAAATTACTTCAGAAATAGCATCAGGGAGATTAAACACTTCTGGAATAACAACAGGAGATTTAAAAAACTTTATTTATACGTTTAGATTTAGTATCAAGAGGACCAGAATCCTCTATTTCTAATGCAATTAATACTTCTTAAAATAAAGAACGAATAAATTCCATCTTGAACAAATACAAAGATTTATCAGCATCAACCTCTGAGACAGAAACCTCTGAACCAGAAGAACCATTATCAGTATCAGAATGATGATGTTCATTTAAAAATTCATCTGAAAAAAGAGAAGTTTTAAAAGACTTTTATGTAAACTAGAAGGAGAAATAACAGACATAGCCTTCTTAATGGATTTAAAAAATAAAATCTCTTATGTTATCAGGAACACTCTGAAAATTAGATGTTGACGGAACAGCAACAGGTAATGTAACAGTACTAAAGGAAATTTTATCTGCATTAATAAGTTTGTCATGACATGCAATACAAACAACAGCTGGAGAAACAGATACCAAAAATTTATAGCAGATACACTTAGCTTGGTAGCTCCAGCACCGGGCAGTAATTTTCCTGAAGTATCTTCTGACTCAGTTGCAACGTGGAACATCTTGCAATATGTAAAAGAAAAAACAACATATAAAGCAAAATTGATCAAATTCCTTAAATGACAGTTTCAGGAATGGGAAAAAAATGCCAGTGAACAAGCTTCTAGCAACCAGAAGCAATAAATAATGAGACTTAAATAATGTGGAGACAAAAGCGACGCCCATATTTTTTTAGCGCCAAATAAGACACCCACATTATTTGGCGCCTAAATGCTTTTGGCGCCAAAAATGACGCCACATCCGGAACGCCGACATTTTTGGCGCAAAAGAACGTCAAAAAAATGACGCAACTTCCGGCGACACGTATGACGCCGGAAACAGAAAAGATTTTTTGCGCCAAAAAAGTCCGCGCCAAGAATGACGCAATAAAATGAAGCATTTTCAGCCCCCGCGAGCCTAACAGCCCACAGGGAAAAAGACAAATTTTTTAAGGTAAGAAAAAATGATTGGTTCAAATGCATTATCCCAAATATGAAACTGACTGTCTGAAAATAAGGAATGTTGAACATCCTGAGTCAAGGCAAATAAATGTTTGAATACATATATTTAGAACTTTATAAAAAAGTGCCCAACCATAGCTTAGAGTGTCACAGAAAATAAGACTTACTTACCCCAGGACACTCATCTACATGTTTGTAGAAAGCCAAACCAGTACTGAAACGAAAATCAGCAGAGGTAATGGTATATATATATAAGAGTATATCGTCGATCTGAAAAGGGAGGTAAGAGATGAATCTCCACGACCGATAACAGAGAACCTATGAAATAGACCCCGTAGAAGGAGATCATACGTCACTAGCTCATGGACTCTCCTCACATCCCTCTGACATTCACTGCACGCTGAGAGGAAAACCGGGCCCCAACTTGCTGCGGAGCGCATATCAACGTAGAATCTAGCACAAACTTACTTCACCACCTCCATAGGAGGCAAAGTTTGTAAAACTGAATTGTGGGTGTGGTGAGGGGTGTATTTATAGGCATTTTAAGGTTTGGGAAACTTTGCCCCTCCTGGTAGGAATGTATATCCCATACGTCACTAGCTCATGGACTCTTGCTAATTACATGAAAGAAACGGATAATCAATTTTAGATTTAACGTTTTTCTCACAGTCAAACACACTGTCACAGGTCTGCTGTGACTGATTACCTCCCTCAAAATTGAATTTTGAATACCCCTGAGCTCTCTGGAGACGTCCTGGATCAAGGAGGAAAAGGCAGGAAGACTGTGCTAGAATTTTATCTGCGCAACAAGGCGCTAAAAAAGGCCCCTCCCACTCATATTACAACAGTGGGAGACCTGTTACAACGGTTTCTATGCAGAAATAAACGTTAGCCATGTGGAAAAAAATCATGCCCAAAAAGATTTATCACCAAAGTACCTCACAAAACGAATAACATGCCAGTAAACGTTTTAAAAACAACTTTTCCAGTGTTATGTAAAGTTATCACTAAGCCTGCTACCAGTCGCTTCTACTGCAGTTAAGGCTTATACATTTATTTCAGTATTAACAGTATTTTCTCAGTCAAATTCTAGTCCCTAGAAAATAACTCAACTGCGCATACATTTAACAGCCTGATACCAGTCGCTACTACTGCATTAAAGGCTGTACTTACATCATATGGGTAACGGCAGTGTTTTCTTAGTCAATTCCATTCCTAGAAAATATTATACTGCACATACCTCATTTGCGGAGGACCCCGCATGCTATTCCCCTTTCTGAAGTTACCCCTCCTCAGAATGCGCGAGAACAGCCAGTGGATCTTAGTTACGTCTGCTAAGATCATAGAAAACGCAGGCAGATCTTCTTCTTCTAAATACTGCCTGAGGGAAAAAACAGCACACTCCGGTGCCATTTTAAAATAACAAACTTTTGATTGAAGAATTAAGTAAAAAACTCCTGTCTCCTCTCACAACCTCCTTTGTTGAGACTTGCAAGAGAATGACTGGATATGACATGTGAGGGGAGGAGCTATATAGCAGCTCTGCTTGGGTGATCCTCTTGCAACTTCCTGTTGGGGAGAGATATAATCCCATAAGTAATGGATGACCCGTGGACTGACTACACTTAACAAGAGAAATCTAGTTTTAAAACATTTTTTTATGTAAACTATTTTTAATTAATGAGCCTTTTTAGGATATGCACAGATCTCAACCTATTTTATGTCCCTTAAAAGAGTTCTCATCCAAAAAGATAAAACATGAAAAATTGTTTAAAAACAAAGATAATAATGGGCTGATTCAAATATGAACTTATAAACGAATTACCTCTAAACTTCAGTAAATAACTTGTAAATTACAAGACATTTCTGTTGTGCTGCTAAAGAATAACACATAGCTCAGTCTTAAAAGACCAGTAAATACAGTAGATTTGCATAATCAACAAATGAATACCTAGGGAATGCAAAAGAACTTAGTCAGAACTTCAAAACAAATTTCAAAGTTATGTCTACTTTCACTCCTCTTGTATCATGTGACATCCATAAGCCAATCACAAATGGATATACGTATATGCTGTGAATTCTTGCACATGCTCAGCAGGAGATGGTATCTCAAAAAGTATAATTTACTTCCATTAACAAAATGTGCATAGGCTTTTTATATTTACAAAGTAGTTTAAAATTCCATTCTCTATCTGAATCATAAAAGTTTAATGTTGACTTGAGTGTCCCCTTTAATGCTTTGAGGGGTTTTTAAAAACAAATTAACATCCTTTTTTCTGCAAATATTTTTCAATCGCCAACTCCACTCGCCATTTGCCTTATTTGGAGGAGTTAATCTTGGCTTTTGTCAGCAAACAAGGCTAGTCATAAAGTTAGTATATAATGCATTTATTTGCAGTTGTTATCCGTAAAGTCATAATTAGACATTCATGTTTTAGACAGAGGATACAATTCTCTTGTTATTCTTTGCTGAAAGGTTTATCTAGGTAAGCTCAGAAGCTGCTGATTGATGGGTGTGTGTGTGTGTATATATATATATATATATATATATATACACACACACATATATACACACACACACATATATATATATATACACACATATATATATATATATATATACACACACACACACACATATATATATATATACACACACACATAAACACATACACACACACATACCGTCATTGACTCACTCATATGTTAAGTTACTAACCAGTAGTGAATTGCTGCTCCTTCAACAAATGATACCAAGAGAATGAAGCAAATTTGATCATAGAAGTAAAATAGAAGTAAACTGGAAAGTTGTTTAAAATTGTATGTTCTACCTAAATCATAAAAGAAAATGTTTGGGTTTCATGTCCCTTTAAAGCCAATTAAAGACATCTAGCAGAGGTAACCTGAAAAAGGTCAGCAGGGTGTATTTCAAGTTCAGAGTATTAGAAACATAATATATATTACAATACAATAAAATAAATATGAAAACAAAAACTGTGGGTGCATACAGTGGTGAGCAGAATCTTCTTTTCAAAGTGGGAACCAAGAAGGAGCTATCTTGAATCAACAGCAAACCTTGCTAATACAAAAATGGTCGGTCTTGCTCCAGCCATGTTCCACAAGTTAAACATGCAATTATTTTGAGATAAACAATATAGGCTATAAATGCACTTTCCCAGTAAAAGTTAAAAAAAAAAAAATATGCAAACAAATAAAACCAAATCAATACTATCCACTTTCTTGGTTGCTTTGATATATGAACATACAGATTGACAGCTTACATAAGTAAAACAGCAAAAAACATAATTTATGTAAGAACTTACCTGATAAATTAATTTCTTTCATATTAGCAAGAGTCTATGAGCTAGTGACGTATGGGACATACATTCCTACCAGGAGGGGCAAAGTTTCCCAAACCTCAAAATGCCTATAAATACACCCCTCACCACCCACAAATCAGTTTAACGCATAGCCAAGAAGTGGGGTGATAAGACAAAAGTGCGAAAGCATAAAAAATAAGGAATTGGAATAATTGTGCTTTATAGAAAAAAATCATAACCACCACAAAAAAAGGGTGGGCCTCATGGACTCTTGCTAATATGAAAGAAATGAATTTATCAGGTAAGTTCTTACATAAATTATGTTTTCTTTCATGTAATTAGCAAGAGTCCATGAGCTAGTGACGTATGGGATAATGAATACCCAAGATGTGAATCTTCCACGCAAGAGTCACTAGAGAGGGAGGGGAAATAATCCACACCCAAAATAAAGTTTAAATCTTATAATGAAAAAAACTGAAATTATAAGCAGAAGAATCAAACAGAAACAGCTGCCTGAAGTACTTTTCTACCAAAAACTGCTTCAGAAGAAGAAACACATCAAAATGGTAGAATTTAGTAAAAGTATGCAAAGAAGACCAAGTTGCTGCTTTGCAAATCTGATCAACCGAAGCTTCATTCCTAAACGCCCAGGAAGTAGAAACTGACCTAGTAGAATGAGCTGTAATCCTTTGAGGCGGAGTTTTACCCGACTCGACATAAGCATGATGAATCAAAGACTTTAACCAAGATGCCAAAGAAATGGCAGAGGCCTTCTGACCTTTCCTAGAACCGGAAAAGATAACAAATAGACTAGAATTCTTTCGGAAATTTTTAGTAGCTTCAACATAATATTTCAAAGCTCTAACTACATCCAAAGAATGCAACGATCTTTCCTTAGAATTCTTAGGATTAGGACACAATGAAGGAACCACAATTTCTCTACTAACGTTGTTAGAATTCACAACCTAAAGTAAAAATTTAAAAGAAGTTCGCAACACCGCCTTATCCTGATGAAAAATCAGAAAAGGAGACTCACAAGAAAGAGCAGATAATTCAGAAACTCTTCTAGCAGAAGAGATGGCCAAAAGAAACAAAACTTTCCAAGAAAGTAATTTAATGTCCAGCGAATGCATAGGTTCAAACGGAGGAGCTTGAAGTGCCCCAGAACCAAATTCAAACTCCAAGGAGGAGAAATTGACTTAATAACAGGTTTTATACGAACCAAAGCTTTTACAAAACAATGAATATCAGGAAGACTAGCAATCTTTCTGTGAAAAAACAGAAAGAGCAGAGATTTGTCCTTTCAAGGAACTTGCAGACAAACCTTTATCCAAACCATCCTGAAGAAACTGTAAAAAAAAAAAAATTATGAGAAAGACACCAAGAAATGTAAATCTTCCAGACTCGATAATATATCTTCCTAGATACAGATTTACGAGCCTGTAACATAGTATTAATTACGGAGTCAGAGAAACCTCTATGACTGAGAATCAAGCGTTCAATCTCCATACCTTCAAATTTAAGGATTTGAGATCCTGATGGAAAAAAGGACTTTGCGATAGAAGGTCTGGTCTTAACGGAAGAGTCCACGGTTGGCAAGTGGCCATACGGACAAGATCCGCATACCAAAACCCGTGAGGCCATGCTGGAGCCACCAGCAGAACAAACGAGCACTCCTTTAGAATCTTGGAAATTACTCTTGGAAGAAGAACTAGAGGCGGATACTTCCAAGGAAGTGACAATGCATCCACTGCCTCCGCCTGAGGATCCCTGGATCTGGACAGATACCTGGGAAGTTTCTTGTTTAGATGAGAAGCCATCAGATCTATTTCTGAAAGTCCCCACATTTGAACAATCTGAAGAAATACCTCTGGGTGAAGAGACCATTCGCCCGGATGTAACGTTTGGCGACTGAGATAATCCGCTTTCCCAATTGTCTATACCTGGGATATGAACCGCAGAAATTAGACAGGAGCTGGATTCCCCCATACCAGTATTCGAGATACTTCTTTCATAGCCAGAGGACTGTGAGTCCCTCCTTGATGATTGACATATGCCACAGTTGTGACATTGTCCGTCTGAAAACAAATGAACGACTCTCTCTTTAGAAGAGGCCATGACTGAAGAGCTCTGAAAATTGCACGGAGTTCAAAAATATTGATCGGTAATCTCACCTCCTGAGATTCCCAAACCCCTTGTGCTGTCAGAGACCCCCAAACAGCTCCCCAACCTGTCAGACTTGCATCTGTTGAAATCACAGTCCAGGTTGGAAGAACAAAAGAAGCCCCCTGAACTAAACGATGGTGGTCTGTCCACCACGTCAGAGAGTGTCGTACAATCGGTTTTAAAGATATTAATTGAGATATCTTTGTATAATCCCTGCACCACTGGTTCAGCATACAAAGCTGAAGAGGTCGCATGTGAAAACGAGCAAAGGGGATCGCGTCCGATGCAGCAGTCATAAGACCTAGAATTTCCATGCATAAGGCTACCGAAGGGAATAATTGAGACTGAAGGTTTCGACAAGCTGAAACCAATTTTAGACGTCTCTTGTCTGTCAGAGACAGAGTCATGGACACTGAATCTATCTGGAAACCTAAAAAGGTTACCCTTGTCTGAGGAATCAATTAACTTTTTGGTAAATTGATCCTCTAACCATGTTCTCGAAGAAACAATACAAGTCGATTCGTATGAGATTCTGCTAAATGTGAAGACTGAGCAAGTACCAAGATATCGTCCAAATAAGGAAAACAGAATTTATGTTTACCTGATAAATTACTTTCTCCAACGGTGTGTCCGGTCCACGGCGTCATCCTTACTTGTGGGATATTCTCTTCCCCAACAGGACAACAGGAAATGGCAAAGAGCCCAGCAAAGCTGGTCACATGATCCCTCCTAGGCTCCGCCTACCCCAGTCATTCGACCGACGTAAAGGAGGAATATTTGCATAGGAGAAACCATATGATACCGTGGTGACTGTAGTTAAAGAAAATAAATTATCAGACCTGATTAAAAAACCAGGGCGGGCCGTGGACCGGACACACCGTTGGAGAAAGTAATTTATCAGGTAAACATAAATTCTGTTTTCTCCAACATCGGTGTGTCCGGTCCACGGCGTCATCCTTACTTGTGGGAACCAATACCAAAGCTTTAGGACACGGATGAAGGGAGGGAGCAAATCAGGTCACCTAAATGGAAGGCACCACGGCTTGCAAAACCTTTCTCCCAAAAATAGCCTCAGAAGAAGCAAAAGTATCAAACTTGTAAAATTTGGTAAAAGTGTGCAGTGAAGACCAAGTCGCTGCCCTACATATCTGATCAACAGAAGCCTCGTTCTTGAAGGCCCATGTGGAAGCCACAGCCCTAGTGGAATGAGCTGTGATTCTTTCAGGAGGCTGCCGTCCGGCAGTCTCGTAAGCCAATCTGATGATGCTTTTAATCCAAAAAGAGAGAGAGGTAGAAGTTGCTTTTTGACCTCTCCTTTTACCAGAATAAACAACAAACAAGGAAGATGTTTGTCTAAAATCCTTTGTAGCATCTAAATAGAATTTTAGAGCGCGAACAACATCCAAATTGTGCAACAAACGTTCCTTCTTTGAAACTGGATTCGGACACAAAGAAGGCACGACTATCTCCTGGTTAATGTTTTTGTTAGAAACAACTTTCGGAAAAAAACCAGGTTTAGTACGTAAAACCACCTTATCTGCATGGAACACCAGATAAGGAGGAGAACACTGCAGAGCAGATAATTCTGAAACTCTTCTAGCAGAAGAAATTGCAACCAAAAACAAAACTTTCCAAGATAATAACTTAATATCAACGGAATGTAAGGGTTCAAATGGAACCCCCTGAAGAACTGAAAGAACTAAGTTGAGACTCCAAGGAGGAGTCAAAGGTTTGTAAACAGGCTTGATTCTAACCAGAGCCTGAACAAAGGCTTGAACATCTGGCACAGCTGCCAGCTTTTTGTGAAGTAACACAGACAAGGCAGAAATCTGTCCCTTCAAGGAACTTGCAGATAATCCTTTCTCCAATCCTTCTTGAAGAAAGGATAGAATCTTAGGAATCTTTACCTTGTCCCAAGGGAATCCTTTAGATTCACACCAACATATATATTTTTTCCATATTTTGTGGTAAATTTTTCTAGTTACAGGCTTTCTGGCCTGAACAAGAGTATCAATAACAGAATCTGAGAACCCTCGTTTTGATAAGATCAAGCGTTCAATCTCCAAGCAGTCAGCTGGAGTGAGACCAGATTCGGATGTTCGAACGGACCTTGAACAAGAAGGTCTCGTCTCAAAGGTAGCTTCCATGGTGGAGCCGATGACATATTCACCAGATCTGCATACCAAGTCCTGCGTGGCCACGCAGGAGCTATCAAGATCACCGACGCCCTCTCCTGATTGATCCTGGCTACCAGCCTGGGGATGAGAGGAAACGGCGGGAATACATAAGCTAGTTTGAAGGTCCAAGGTGCTACTAGTGCATCTACTAGAGTCGCCTTGGGATCCCTGGATCTGGACCCGTAGCAAGGAACCTTGAAGTTCTGACGAGAGGCCATCAGATCCATGTCTGGAATGCCCCACAGTTGAGTAATTTGGGCAAATATTTCCGGATGGAGTTCCCACTCCCCCGGATGTAATGTCTGACGACTCAGAAAATCCGCTTCCCAATTTTCCACTCCTGGGATGTGGATTGCAGACAGGTGGCAGGAGTGAGTCTCCGCCCATTGAATGATTTTGGTCACTTCTTCCATCGCCAGGGAACTCCTTGTTCCCCCCTGATGGTTGATGTACGCAACAGTCGTCATGTTGTCTGATTGAAACCGTATGAACTTGGCCTTTGCTAGCTGAGGCCAAGCCTTGAGAGCATTGAATATCGCTCTCAGTTCCAGAATATTTATCGGTAGAAGAGATTCTTCCCGAGACCAAAGACCCTGAGCTTTCAGGGGTCCCCAGACCGCGCCCCAGCCCATCAGACTGGCGTCGGTCTTGACAATGACCCACTCTGGTCTGCGGAAGGTCATCCCTTGTGACAGGTTGTCCAGGGACAGCCACCAACGGAGTGAGTCTCTGGTCCTCTGATTTACTTGTATCGTCGGAGACAAGTCTGTATAGTCCCCATTCCACTGACTGAGCATGCACAGTTGTAATGGTCTTAGATGAATGCGCGCAAAAGGAACTATGTCCATTGCCGCTACCATCAAACCTATTACTTCCATGCACTGCGCTATGGAAGGAAGAGGAACGGAATGAAGTGTTTGACAAGAGTTTAGAAGTTTTGTTTTTCTGGCGTCTGTCAGAAAAATCCTCATTTCTAAGGAGTCTATTATTGTTCCCAAGAAGGGAACCCTTGTTGACGGAGATAGAGAACTCTTTTCTACGTTCACTTTCCATCCGTGAGATCTGAGAAAGGCCAGGACTATTCCGTGTGAGCCTTTGCTTGAGGAAGGGACGACGCTTGAATCAGAATGTCGTCCAAGTAAGGTACTACTGCAATGCCCCTTGGTCTTAGTACCGCTAGAAGGGACCCTAGTACCTTTGTGAAAATCCTTGGAGCAGTGGCTAATCCGAAAGGAAGTGCCACGAACTGGTAATGCTTGTCCAGGAATGCGAACCTTAGGAACCGATGATGTTCCTTGTGGATAGGAATATGTAGATACGCATCCTTTAAATCCACCGTGGTCATGAATTGACCTTCCTGGATGGAAGGAAGAATTGTTCGAATGGTTTCCATTTTGAACGATGGAACCTTGAGAAACTTGTTTAGGATCTTGAGATCTAAGATTGGTCTGAACGTTCCCTCTTTTTTGGGAACTACGAACAGATTGGAGTAGAACCCCATCCCTTGTTCTCCTAATGGAACAGGATGAATCACTCCCATTTTTAACAGGTCTTCTACACAATGTAAGAATGCCTGTCTCTTTATGTGGTCTGAAGACAATTGAGACCTGTGGAACCTCCCCCTTGGGGGAAGCCCCTTGAATTCCAGAAGATAACCTTGGGAGACTATTTCTAGTGCCCAAGGATCCAGAACATCTCTTGCCCAAGCCTGAGCGAAGAGAGAGAGTCTGGCCCCCACCAGATCCGGTCCCGGATCGGGGGCCAACATTTCATGCTGTCTTGGTAGCAGTGGCAGGTTTCTTGGCCTGCTTTCCCTTGTTCCAGCCTTGCATTGGTCTCCAGGCTGGCTTGGCTTGAGAAGTATTACCCTCTTGCTTAGAGGACGTAGCACTTGGGGCTGGTCCGTTTCTACGAAAGTGACGAAAATTAGGTTTATTTTTGGCCTTGAAAGACCTATCCTGAGGAAGGGCGTGGCCCTTACCCCCAGTGATATCAGAGATAATCTCTTTCAAGTCAGGGCCAAACAGCGTTTTCCCCTTGAAAGGAATGTTAAGCAATTTGTTCTTGGAAGACGCATCCGCTGACCAAGATTTCAACCAAAGCGCTCTGCGCGCCACAATAGCAAACCCAGAATTTTTCGCCGCTAACCTAGCCAATTGCAAAGTGGCGTCTAGGGTGAAAGAATTAGCCAATTTGAGAGCACGGATTCTGTCCATAATCTCCTCATAAGGAGGAGAATCACTATCGATCGCCTTTTCTAGCTCATCGAACCAGAAACACGCGGCTGTAGTGACAGGGACAATGCAAGAAATTGGTTGTAGAAGGTAACCTTGCTGAACAAACATCTTTTTAAGCAAACCTTCTAATTTTTTATCCATAGGATCTTTGAAAGCACAACTATCTTCTATGGGTATAGTGGTGCGTTTGTTTAAAGTAGAAACCGCCCCCTCGACCTTGGGGACTGTCTGCCATAAGTCCTTTCTGGGGTCGACCATAGGAAACAATTTTTTAAATATGGGGGGAGGGACGAAAGGTATACCGGGCCTTTCCCATTCTTTATTTACAATGTCCGCCACCCGCTTGGGTATAGGAAAAGCTTCTGGGGGCCCCGGGACCTCTAGGAACTTGTCCATTTTACATAGTTTCTCTGGGATGATCAAATTCTCACAATCATCCAGAGTGGATAACACCTCCTTAAGCAGAGCGCGGAGATGTTCCAACTTAAACTTAAATGTAATCACATCGGGTTCAGCTTGTTGAGAAATTTTCCCTGAATCTGAAATTTCTCCCTCAGACAAAACCTCCCTGGCCCCCTCAGACTGGTGTAGGGGCATATCAGAACCATTATCATCAGCGTCCTCATGCTCTTCAGTATCTAAAACAGAGCAGTCGCGCTTACGCTGATAAGTGGGCATTTTGGCTAAAATATTTTTGATAGAATTATCCATTACAGCCGTTAATTGTTGCATATTAAGGAGTATTGGCGCGCTAGATGTACTAGGGGCCTCCTGAGTGGGCAAGACTGGTGTAGACGAAGGAGGGAATGATGCAGTACCATGCTTACTCCCCTCACTTGAGGAATCATCTTGGGCATCATTTTCTGTGTCACATAAATCACATCTATTTAAATGAGAAGGAACCTTGGCTTCCCCACATTCAGAACACAGTCTATCTGGTAGTTCAGACATGTTAAACAGGCATAAACTTGATAACAAAGTACAAAAAAACGTTTTAAAATAAAACCGTTACTGT
The DNA here is from genome assembly GCF_027579735.1 of Bombina bombina. Taxonomy (NCBI): domain Eukaryota; kingdom Metazoa; phylum Chordata; class Amphibia; order Anura; family Bombinatoridae; genus Bombina; species Bombina bombina. The sequence continues at coordinate 939,005,678 of NC_069503.1, forward strand.
CACTTTAAATTTTAAACTGAACACACTTTATTACTGCAATTGCGAAAAAGTATGAAGGAATTGTTCAAAATTCACCAAAATTTCACCACAGTGTCTTAAAGCCTTAAAAGTATTGCACACCAAATTTGGAAGCTTTAACCCTTAAAATAACGGAACCGGAGCCGTTTTTATCTTTAACCCCTTTACAGTCCCTGGTATCTGCTTTGCTGAGACCCAACCAAGCCCAAAGGGGAATACGATACCAAATGACGCCTTCAGAAAGTCTTTTCTATGTATCAGAGCTCCTCACACATGCGACTGCATGTCATGCTTCTCAAAAATAAGTGCGCAATACCGGCGCGAAAATGAGGCTCTGCCTATGATTAGGGAAAGCCCCTAGAGAATAAGGTGTCCAAAACAGTGCCTGCCGATATTATTTTACAAAATACCCAGATTAAAATGATTCCTCAAGGCTAAATATGTTTATATATGAATCGATTTAGCCCAGAAAATGTCTACAGTCTTAACAAGCCCTTGTGAAGCCCTTATTTACTGTAATAAAAATGGCTTACCGGATCCCATAGGGAAAATGACAGCTTCCAGCATTACATCGTCTTGTTAGAATGTGTCATACCTCAAGCAGCAAAAGTCTGCTCACTGTTCCCCCAACTGAAGTTAATTCCTCTCAACAGTCCTGTGTGGAACAGCCATCGATTTTAGTAACGGTTGCTAAAATCATTTTCCTCTTACAAACAGAAATCTTCATCTCTTTTCTGTTTCAGAGTAAATAGTACATACCAGCACTATTTTAAAATAACAAACTCTTGATTGAATAATAAAAACTACAGTTAAACACTAAAAAACTCTAAGCCATCTCCGTGGAGATGTTGCCTGTACAACGGCAAAGAGAATGACTGGGGTAGGCGGAGCCTAGGAGGGATCATGTGACCAGCTTTGCTGGGCTCTTTGCCATTTCCTGTTGTCCTGTTGGGGAAGAGAATATCCCACAAGTAAGGATGACGCCGTGGACCGGACACACCTATGTTGGAGAAATACCACAATACCCTGTTCTCTGATTACAGACAGAAGGGAACTGAGAACCTTTGTAAAAATCCTTGGAGCTGTTGCTAGTCCAAACGGCAGAGCCACAAACTGGTAATGCTTGTCTAGGAAAGAGAATCTCAGAAACTGATAGTGATCTGGATGAATCGGAATATGCAGATATGCATCCTGTAAATCTATTGTGGACATATAATGCCCTTGCTGAACAAAAGGCAGAATAGTCCTTATAGTTACCATTTTGAATGTTGGTATCCTTACATAACGATTCAATATTTTTAAATTCAGAACTGGTCTGAAGGAATTCTCCTTCTTTGGTACAATGAAGAGATTTGAGTAAAACCCCAGCCCCTGTTCCAGAACTGGAACTGGCATAATTACTCCAGCCAACTCTAGATCTGAAACACATTTCAGAAATGCTTGAGCCTTCACTGGATTTACTGGGACACGGGAAAGAAAAAATCTTCTTGCAGGAGGCCTTATCTTGAAGCCTATTCTGTACCCTTCTGAAACAATGTTCTGAATCCAAAGATTGTGAATCGAATTGATCCAAATTTCTTTGAAAAATCGTAATCTGCCCCCTACCAGCTGGGCTGGAATGAGGGCCGCACCTTCATGTTGACTTGGGAGCTGGCTTTGGCTTTCTAAAAGGCTTGGATTTATTCCAAACTGGAGATGGTTTCCAAACTGATACCGCTCCTGAAGGGGAAGGATCAGGCTTTTTTTCCTTATTGTGACGAAAGGAACGAAAACGATTATTAGACCTAAATTTACCTTTAGATTTTTTATTCTGTGGTAAAAAAGTTCATTTCCCCCCAGTAATAGTTGAAATAATAGAATCCAACTGTGAACCAAATAATTTATTACCCTGGAAAGAAAGGGAAAGCAAAATTGACTTAGAAGACATATCAGCATTCCAAGTTTTAAGCCCTAAAGCTCTTCTAGCTAAAATAGCTAGAGACATATACCTGACATCAACCCTAATGATGTCAAACATGGCATCACAAATAAAATTATTAGCATGTTGAAGAAGATTAACAATGCTATGAGAATTATGATCCGTTACTTGTTGCGCTAAAGCTTCCAACCAAAAAGTTGAAGCTGCAGCAACATCCGCTAAAGATATAGCAGGTCTAAGAAGATTACCTGAACATAAGTAAGCTTTTCTTAGAAAGGATTCAATTTTCCTATCTAAAGGATCCTTAAAGGAAGTACTATCTGCCGTAGGAATAGTAGTACGTTTAGCAAGAGTAGAGATAGCCCCATCAACCTTAGGGATTTTGTCCCAAAACTCTAATCTGTCAGATGGCACAGGATATAATTGCTTAAAACGTTTAGAAGGAGTAAATGAATTACCCAAATTATTCCATTCCCTGGAAATTACTTCAGAAATAGCATCAGGGACAGGAAAAACTTCTGGAATAACTACAGGAGATTTAAAAACCTTATTTAAACGTTTAGATTTAGTATCAAGAGGACCAGAATCCTCTATTTCTAATGCAATTAAAACTTCTTTAAGAACGAATAAATTCCATTTTGAATAAATATGAAGATTTATCAGCATCAACCTCTGAAACAGAATCCTCTGAACCAGAGGAATCATTATCAGAATCAGAATGATGATGTTCATTTAAAAATTCATCTGAAAAAAGAGAAGTTTTAAAAGACCTTTTACGTTTACTAGAAGGAGGAATAACAGACATAGCCTTCTTATTTGGATTTAGAAACAAAATCTCTTATGTAAACAGGAACACTCTGAGTATTAGATGTTGATCGAACAGCAGCAGGTAATGTAACATTACTAAAGGAAATATTAACTGCATTAACAAGTTTGTCATGACATTCATTACAAACAACAGCTGGAGGAACTGATACCACAAGTTTACAGCAAATACACTTAACTTTGGTAGGTCCAGCATCAGGCAGCGATTTTCCAGAAGTATCTTCTGATTCAGGGTCAATCTGAGACATCTTGCAATATGTAATAGAAAAAACATCATATAAAGCAAAATTGATCAAATTCCTTAAATGACAGTTTCAGGAATGGGAAAAAATGCCAGTGAACAAGCTTCTAGCAACCAGAAGCAAATAAACAATGAGACTTAAATAATGTGGAGACAATAATGACGAATCATGCAACAAAAGGACTCAGTAGTGCAAAAGTAATGAATGTAGTGAGTTACGTCACTTTAAAACAGCTACTATTAGGTAGATAATGAGCGATGGACCAGCCTTCAAATGGAATACATTATAACAATTTCCAATGCTGCAACGTCTGTTGCCCAATTCAATACCCCCACTGTTGCCCAAGCATTTACCGGTATGTATATATGGATCTCGGATGCACGGGTACCTTGTACCTCAGTCGAGTGCTCGTCCTTCTGCCGGCTCTGCTACCAGCAGCAAATAAACAATGAGACTTAAATAATGTGGAGACAATAATGACGCCCATATTTTTTAGCGCCAAAAAAGACGCCCACATTATTTGGCGCCTAAATGCTTTTAGCGCCAAAAATGACGCCACATCCGGTAACGCCGACATTTTTGACGCAAAAAACGTCAAAAATGACGCAACTTCCGGTGACAAGTATGACGCCGGAAATAACAAAGAATTTTTTTTGCGCCAAAAAAGTCCGCGCCAAGAATGACGCAATAAAATGAAGCATTTTCAGCCCCCGCGAGCCTAACAGCCCACAGGGAAAAAATCAAATTTTAAGGTAAGAAAAAAATGATTATTCAAATGCATTATCCCAAATAATGAAACTGACTGTCTGAAATAAGGAATATTGAACATCCTGAATCAAGGCAAATTAATGTTTAAACACAAATATTTAGAACTTTATATAAAAGTGCCCAACCATAGCTTAGAGTGTCACAAAAATAAGACTTACTTACCCCAGGACACTCATCTACATGTAGTAGAAAGCCAAACCAGTACTGAAACGAGAATCAGTAGAGGTAATGGTATATATAAGAGTATATCGTCGATCTGAAAAGGGAGGTAAGAGATGAATCTCTACGACCGATAACAGAGAACCTATGAAATAGACCCCGTAGAAGGAGATCATTGAATTCAAATAGGCAATACTCTCCTCACATCCCTCTGACATTCACTGCACGCTGAGAGGAAAACCGGGCTCCAACCTGTTGCAGAGCGCATATCAACGTAGAATCTAGCACAAACTTACTTCACCACCTCCACAGGATGCAAAGTTTGTAAAATTGATTTGTGGGTGTGGTGAGGGGTGTATTTATAGGCATTTTGAGGTTTGGGAAACTTTGCCCCTCCTGGTAGGAATGTATGTCCCATACGTCACTAGCTCATGGACTCTTGCTAATTACATGAAAGAAATACTAACATCTGGGGAAAAAAAGACAACTACAGTAAAATAACCAATGGAAGAAGGAAAAAAAACAGAAGCTAAGTTGTAGGTACAAAACTGTAGTACGGAAGTATGAAAATGTGGGCAAAAAATAATATGGACGAAAAGGGCGATAAAACTAATGTACTTATTTATTTTAAAAAAGCAGCTTTTGACTAATAAGAAGAAAAAAACCCCATAAATTATGCTTATTAACCTGATTCATAGAGCTAATTCTGCATGATTAAACAATCTGTATAAACACAGAGTACAGAACAAAGGAAACAAAGTTAGCATGCGGAAGAACCCCAATTAGCATTGCACTCTATGGGCTTGATTTATGAAGCCTTTGGTCTCACAAGAGAACCTGCAGTCAGTATTTATCAAGCAGTGGTCATCAGACCACTGCTTCCTATACTCTTCTTCACCTCTTAGGTGGAGAATTTTAATCTCCACAGTATCGTCCGACTGGGGAGATTGACGGCTCCTGCCCGCGCGTGATTGGCTGTGTGCAGGCAGTGATCGGTGTTGCACAAGTGTGAGGGAAATTGGTAGAGTATACCCTCAATGTCACCCGCAGTCCATTAATCCACGGAGGAAATCAAGGATAATGTTTTCAGACATACAGGGGTGCTTGTATGTTGAAACCATTACCAAGGCCACATGTGAATGCCTTGACAATGGTCAGGGGTGGCAATGGCTAGACTCTCAAAGTATTGAAAGAATTGTAATGAAAGGGGTCAAACTTTTAATTTTACTTAACTCCAACAAGACAAAATTGAAGTGGATAAATTAGAAAGGTTAAGCGTAGTTAAAGGGTGAGGGTTTCCAATCTCTCAGATTTCTAGGAAGTGTTTCCACCTGCTTCAAAGGTTAGATGTCATCTACCAACCAATAAGGATATGTATGTATGTATGTATGTATTGGGTACTTGTAAAGCGCGGCTAATCACCCGTAAGGGTCTCAAGGCGCTGCTCATTTTATCGAGCAAGGAAGGATGAAAGGATGAGTGGACCTCGCCGGGGATCAAACCTGCAACCCTTGGGTTGCTACAGCGCTCAGCCACAGTGCCTTAGCATGCTGAGCTATCTGTCCGGAATATAGTTTTTAATATCATGAGAGTAAACTATAGACTATTTAGTATGTTAGCACAAAAATAAAAACATAGCAACAGATAAAGAAGTGACCCTTCATACTTATTGTGAGAGTTAGATAAGGTTTAAAAAAAAAGTGGTAAAATTCTCATTTCTAGAAAATGGCTTAGTCGGCCAAAAAAAAAATAGTTTTTAAATTTAGTACTCAGGACAATATTCTCTTATGCAGCAAAACATATGTTGTCTTTTGCATAGAGATGCGAAGGACATTTTATAAAAATAAAATGTAATATTCACACACTAAGCCTCAGTTGACAGCTAATTTTCAGTGGAAATTATCTTAGTGAAATAAGAGACATGGCAACTCCCAAATATAGGAATTAAAAACGATAGTGGTAGCCTTTATAGGTGGTTTGCCCTTCCCTTTTACATATATATTTTGTGTATGAGTAATAAGTTACCTTGCCTTTTTACTGTATTGTTTCGAGCAATGCTTATACCTCTCCACGCCTTGAGAGAACTTAATTCTCAAACCCATCAGCCATTTTATTGTCATTTCAGATTGATGAACAATAAAGACACAGATAATAAATCGGCATTATCTCAAACTCTTCACATAGTAGATCACATTTAACTATTTCAGCACATCACTACTCTAATCCATCTATGTCCCTTAAAAGAAATATCAGGTAGTCAGTTCTTAAAGAAGGAATTGCATCTTATTCCACTACTGTATGATAAACCTTGCATGTTTGGATATCTTATAATAGTAAATACCAAGATTTCCATCCTATTCACGGATACAATAGATAGAGCACGCAATGCAAAGACGATATTCGGTTTATAAGGACATTGCTGTCAAAAGCATGTAGTTTCCCTAGGGCACATGTGATAAAAGCTAAACCTAAATAATGTAATTAATCAAATTAGTTACATTATTTTATTATTACCCACTATCCTTTTGGCCCTAAATAACTAATGCAAGGAAGTAAAACAGAGTTACGCTAAGAAGCATCCATGCATTGCACTTCTTAATGAGCATGCAAGCATAATTATGTGTTTTAAAGCCTTCTTAAAAGTCTAGTAATTACAGAAGATTTGCATAATCAATGCATTCATGATAAAAAGACAATGCAATAAGCACTTAGTCTGAACTTTAAATGACATTGTATGAATATCATATACAATTAATTTTCATATATGTACATATACTGAATGAGATTAAACCAAATAATATGTCAATATAATCACATCTATGTTAAGAGAATATGTGATAAGATAAGCTATAATCATAATAATAATAATAATTTAAAGTTGATTGTTGAGCTTATGAATGTAATAAAATTCACATAAAATTGTAATATATATGGTCATCAGACACAAAGAGACATCTTATATTGGCAGTTTTTCCTGCTTGTATAAGTTAAATATATGTGTAACTAAACATATTGAGAAGTATGGGAAATGAACATTTATAGTTTATTATGGAATTTTATATATACATGGTCTGAGGTATATAGTCAAGATATCTTATACTTAATGCAATATAGAGTATGTAGTACATAGTTCAGATATCTTACACCTAATGATTTAGGTTCTTTAGTAACACATAATTAGTAAACATTGAAATGTCACTATATATATATATATATATATATATATATATATATATATATATATATATATAGTTAGATAAGCTAATTTACTATTTGTACCTCATTTTTCTGTTCTACTATTAAGATAACATGCAAACTGTGAAGAAATCGATTAAATCGTTTTGATACGATGTAATATAAAATGAAATGAATATATTGATTGTAAAAGTTAAAAGTTAAAGGGACAGTCAACACCAGAATTTGTGTTTAAAAAGATAGATAATCCCTTTATTACCTATTACCCAGTTTTGCAAAACCAACACTGTTATATTAATACACTTTTTACTTCTGTGACTAACTTGTATCTAAGCATCTTCTGACCGCCTCTAATCACATGACTTTTAGTTATCTATTGACTTGCATTTTAGCCAATTAGTGCAGTGTCTGCCACGAGCGTGATCACAATGCTATCTATATGGCCTACATGAGCTTGCTCTCCTCTGCTGTGAAAAGTAAATAAAATAGAGGCGGCCTTCAAGGGCTTAGAAATTATCATATGTGCCTTCCTAGGTTTGCTTTCAACTAGAATACCAAGAGAACAAAGCAAAATTGTTGATAACAGTAAATTGGAAAGTTGTTTAAAATTACATGCCCTATTTGAAAATGAAAGTTTTTTTTTGGACTTGACTGTCCCTTTAACCCCTTAATGACCGGACCATTTTTCAATTTTCTTACCCTTAATGACAATGGCTATTTTTACATTTCTGCCGTGTTTGTGTTTAGCTGTAATTTTCATCTTACTCATTTACTGTACCCACACATATTATATACCGTTTTTCTCGCCATTAAATGGACTTTCTAAAGATACCATTATTTTCATCATATCTTATAATTTACTATAAAAAAAAATATAAAATATGAGGAAAAAATTAAAAAAAAAACACTTTTTCTAACTTTGACCCCCAAAATCTGTTACACATCTACAACCACCAAATAACACCCATTCTAAATAGTTTCTAAATTTTGTCCCGAGTTTAGAAATACCCAATGTTTACATGTTCTTTGCTTTTTTTGCAAGTTATAGGGCAAAAAATAAAAGTAGCACTTTGCTATTTCCAAACCACTTTTTTTTTAAATTAGCGCTAGTTACATTGGAACACTGACATCTGTCAGGAATCCCTGAATATCCATTGACATGTATATATTTTTATTTAGAAGACATCCCAAAGTATTGATCTAGGCCCATTTTGGTATATTTCATGCCCCCATTTCACCGCCAAATGCGATCAAATAAAAAAAATTTGTTGACTTTTTCACAATTTTTTTCACAAACTTTAGGTTTCTCGCAGAATTTATTTACAAACAACTTGTGCAATTATGGCATAAATGGTTGTAAATACTTCTCTGGGATCCCCTTTGTTCAGAAATAGCAGACATATATGGCTTTGGCATTGCTTTTTGGTAATTAGAAGGCCGCTATATGCCGCTGCACACCACATGTGTATTATGCCCAGCAGTGAAGGGGATAATTAGGGAGCCTGTAGGGAGCTTTTAGGTTTAATTTTAGCTTTAGTGTAGTGTAGTAGACAACCCAAATTATTGATCTAGGCCCATTTTGGTATATTTCATGCCACCATTTCACCGCCAAATACGATCAAATAAAAAAAAAACTGTTACATTTTTCACAATTTTAGGTTTCTCACTGAAATTATTTACAAACAGCTTGTGCAATTATGGCACACATGGTTGTAAATGCTTCTATGGGATCCCCTTTGTTCAGAAATAGCAGATATATATGGCTTTGGCGTTGCTTTTTGGTAATAATAAGGCCGTTAAATGCTGCTGTGCACCACACTTATAATATGCCCAGCAGTTAAGGGGTTAATTAGGTAGCTTGTAGGGTTAATTTTTAGCTTTAGTGTAGAGATCTGCAGTGATGGATCCCCCCTTACCCCACAACCTCCCTGATCCCCCCCATACATCTCTCTAACCCTCCCCCTCTACCTATTTGCCGCCATCTTGGGTACTGGCAGCTGTTTACCAGAACCCAATTTGCCCCCCAAAATAGTTTTTTTTTTACTTTGTTATTTAAAACATTTGTTTTCTGTAGTGTAGCTGCCCCCCTAAATAATCTACTTCCCTCCCCCTCCCAGATCCCTTACTAAACAACATAGATCCCCCTGCATCTGCCACTATTTTATTTTTTCACTTGCGGGCATATTTTGCGTGCGCGCGCACACCCGCCCCCCGCCCCCCCTCGCGGCACCCGCCCACCCTCGCTGCACCGGCCGAAAATCCATTACTACACTAGGTTTGGAGATATAAGGAGATTATAACATACTGTGCTCTTACAAGATGCTCGCTGCCACCAACGAATATGTGACTTATCATTGCCGATGCAGAGAGGGCCACAGAGTGGCCATTTCTGAATCGGTGTGTAAAATAAGGGATTGCAGTGATGCCTCAATATTGAGGCATCACTACAATCCCTTGGAAGCAGCTGGAAGCGATCATGATCGCTTCCAGCACTTCTAACAACAGAGGACGTACCAGGTACGTCAATTGTCATTAAGGGGAGTTTTTTCCATGACGTACCTGGTACGTCCTCTGTCATTAAGGGGTTAATTATGTTCAGATGGGTGTGTTTTTAATTAACATGTGTATAAGAGACCATCAAGTCAGACACTAAGATAGGTCTATGAGTACGGCTGAGAAAGCTGAAACGCGTTAGACGATGTAGTCTGAATATAATCACTTGGTTTTTTTTTACTATTAGATGTGGAAAGAATTGAAGAATTTTTAAGTTACTTCGTTTGGATCTTCTCTTTATCGTTTTTTCATTATTTTATTATTACCCACTATCCTTTTGATCCTGTATAACCAATGCAAGGAAGTAAAACAGAGTTACGCTTCTTAATGAGCATGCAAGCATAACTATGCGTTTAACCTAACAAATTGGATTTTAAAGTCTTCTTAAAAGTCTAGTAATTACAGTAGATTTGCATAATCAATACATTTATGATAAAGACAATGAAATAGCACTTAATCTGAACTTTAAGTAGTAGATTTTGTTCTGACAAATTTCAAAGTAATGTCTATTTCCACTCCCACTGCATCATGTGACAGCCATCAGCCAATCACAAATGCATATACATAAATTCTATGAATTCTTGCACATGCTCAGAAGGAGCTGGTGATTCAAAAAGTGTAAATATAAAAAAAGACTGTGCACATTTTGTTAATGGAAGTAAATTGGAAAGTTGCTTAAAATGCTATCTCTATCTGAATCATGAAAGTTTAATTTTGACTTGAGTGTCCCTTCTAATCTCTGACCTTTAAAAAGGGTATATATACCTATTTTATAGAACCCTCTAAACCTTAAAGAGAAATTAATCCTAAACATTTTTAATGATTCAGATAGAGCATGCAATTTTAAACAATTTTCTAATTTACTTTTAATTATCAATTTTTCATTCTCCTGGTATCTTTTGTTGAAAAGCAGGGGTGCCCGCTCATGTGTCTGGACTATATGGCAGCAGTTTTTCAAGATTATTATACATTTGCAAGAGCATTATGTGCCACCACTATTTCCTGCCATCTACCTAGGTATCTCAAAGAATAACTTGAGAATAAAGAAAAAGTGATAATAGAAGTAAATTGGACACTTTTGAAATAATTGTGTGCTCTGTTTGAATCACAAAAAGAAAATGTTTGGGTTTCATATCCCTTTAACCTTATATAAAATAATTATATTACCATATAACTTGCAAGACATTTCAACAGTCTGATCATGGCCGGACTTGAAAATGTTTGTAGCATTAAACAGCAAGACCCGATATTTATGGCATTTTCCGATTACCTATATATTGTTAGTCAGGAATACTCTATTCAGTTATGCTTAAAAGGAAATAACTCTGTACACAGCATTTGTTAAAGTAAAAATGAAACTTTCATGATTCAGATAAAGCATTCCATTTTACACAACTTTTCAGTTTAATTCTATGATCTAATATGCTTCTTTCTCTTGGTATCCTTTGTTGACAATAATACCTAGGTAGGCTAAGAATCAGCAGTGCACTACTGGGAGCTAGTTGCTGATTGGTGGCTGCACATAGATGTAAAGAGAATAAAGAACATTTGGTAATTGAAGAAAATTTGAAAGTTATTTAAAATGGTATGCTCTATCTATCTATCTGAATTCTGAAAGGAAAAACATAATTTATGCTTACCTGATAAATTTATTTCTCTTGTAGTGTATCCAGTCCACGGATCATCCATTACTTTTGGGATATTCTCCTTCCCAACAGGAAGTTGCAAGAGGATCACCCACAGCAGAGCTGCTATATAGCTCCTCCCCTCACTGCCATATCCAGTCATTCGACCAAAACAAGACGAGAAAGGAGAAACCATAGGGTGCAGTGGTGACTGTAGTTTAATTAAAATTTAAACCTGCCTTAAAAGGACAGGGCGGGCCGTGGACTGGATACACTACAAGAGAAATAAATTTATCAGGTAAGAATAAATTATGTTTTCTCTTGTTAAGTGTGTTCAGTCCACGGGTCATCCATTACTTATGGGATACCAATATCAAAGCTAAAGTACACGGATGATGGGAGGGACAAGGCAGGAACTTAAACGGAAGGAACCACTGCCTGTAGAACCTTTCTCCCAAAAACAGCCTCCGAAGAAGCAAAAGTGTCAAATTTGTAAAATTTTGAAAAGGTGTGAAGCGAAGACCAAGTCGCAGCCTTGCAAATCTGTTCAACAGAGGCCACATTTTTAAAGGCCCAGGTGGAAGCCACAGCTCTAGTAGAATGAGCTGCAATCCTTTCAGGGGGCTGCTGTCCAGCAGTCTCATAGGCTAAGCGTATTATGCTCCGAAGCCAAAAGGAGAGAGAGGTTGTCGAAGCTTTTTGACCTCTCCTCTGTCCAGAGTAAACAACAAACAGGGCAGATGTTTGACGAAAATCTTTAGTAGCCTGTAAGTAAAACTTCAAGGCACGGACTACGTCCAGATTATGCAAAAGACGTTCCTTCTTTGAAGAAGGATTAGGACACAATGATCTCTTGATTGATATTCCGGTTAGAAACCACCTTAGGTAAAAACCCAGGTTTGGTACGCAGAACTACCTTGTCTGAATGAAAAATCAGATACGGAGAATCACAATGTAAGGCAGATAACTCAGAGACTCTTCGAGCCGAGGAAATGAAGGGGTTCAAACGGAATTACCTGAAGAACTTTAAGAACCAAGTTTAAGCTCCACGGGGGGAGCAACAGTTTTAAACACAGGCTTAATCCTAACCAAAGCCTGACAAAATGCCTGGACGTCTGGAACTTCTGCCAGACGCTTGTGCAAAAGAATAGACAGAGCAGAGATCTGTCCTTTTAAAGAACTAGCTGATAAGCCTTTGTCCAAACCCTCTTGGAGAAAGGACAATATCCTAGGAATCCTAACCTTACTCCATGAGTAACTCTTGGATTCACACCAATAAAGATATTTACGCCATATCTTATGGTAGATTTTCCTGGTGACAGGCTTCCGAGCCTGTATTAAGGTATCAATGACTGACTTGGAGAAGCCACGCCTTGATAGAATCAAGCGTTCAATCTCCATGCAGTCAGTCTCAGAGAAATTAGATTTGGATGATTGAAAGGACCTTGTATTAGAAGGTCCTGCCTCAGAGGCAGAGTCCATGGTGGAAGAGATGACATGTCCACTAGGTCTGCATAACAGGTCCTGCGTGGCCACGCAGGCGCTATCAGAATCACCGATGCTCTCTCCTGTTTGATTTTGGCAATCAGTCGAGGGAGCAGAGGAAACGGTGGAAACACATAGGCCAGGTTGAAGAACCAAGGAGCTGCTAGAGCATCTATCAGCGTTGCTCCCGGGTCCCTGGACCTGGATCCGTAACAAGGAAGCTTGGCGTTCTGGCGAGACGCCATGAGATCCAGTTCTGGTTTGCCCCATCGATGGACCAGTTGAGCAAACACCTCCGGATGGAGTTCCCACTCCCCCGGATGAAAAGTCTGACGACTTAGAAAATCCGCCTCCCAGTTCTCTACGCCTGTGATGTGGATCGCTGACAGGTGGCAAGAGTGAGACTCTGCCCAGCGAATTATCTTTGAGACTTCTAACATCGCTAGGGAACTCCTGGTTCCCCCTTGATGGTTGATGTAAGCCACAGTCGTGATGTTGTCCGACTGAAATCTGATGAACCTCAGTGTTGCTAACTGAGGCCAAGCTAGAGGAGCATTGAATATTGCTCTTAACTCCAGAATATTTATTGGGAGGAGTTTCTCCTCCTGAGTCCACGATCCCTGAGCCTTCAGGGAGTTCCAGACTGCGCCCCAACCTAGAAGGCTGGCTTCTGTAGTTACAATCGTCCAATCTGGCCTGCGAAAGGTCATACCCTTGGACAGATGGACCCGAGAAAGCCACCAGAGAAGAGAATCTCTGGTCTCTTGATCCAGATTTAGTAGAGGGGACAAATCTGAGTAATCCCCATTCCACTGACTTAGCATGCATAATTGCAGCGGTCTGAGATGCAGGCGCACAAATGGCACTATATCCATTGCCGCTACCATTAAGCCGATTACTTCCATGCACTGAGCCACTGACGGGCATGGAATGGAATGAAGGACACAGCAAGCATTTAGAAGTTTTGATAACCTGGACTCCGTCAGGTAAATTTTCATCTCTACAGAATCTATAAGAGTCCCTAGGAAGGAGACTCTTGTGAGTGGTGATAGAGAACTCTTTTCCACGTTCACTTTCCACCCATGCGACCTCAGAAATGCCAGAACTATCTCTGTATGAGACTTGGCAATTTGAAAGCTTGACGCCTGTATCAGGATGTCGTCTAGATACGGAGCCACCGCTATGCCTCGCGGTCTTAGAACCGCCAGAAGTGAGCCCAGAACCTTTGTAAAAATTCTCGGGGCAGTGGCCAACCCGAAGGGAAGAGCTACAAATTGGTAATGCCTGTCTAGAAAGGCATACCTTAGGAACCGATGATGATCTTTGTGAATCGGTATGTGAAGGTAGGCATCCTTTAAGTCCACTGTGGTCATGTACTGACCCTCTTGGATCATGGGTAGGATGGTCCGAATAGTTTCCATTTTGAATGATGGAACTCTGAGGAATTTGTTTAAGATCTTTAGATCCAAAATTGGTCTGAAGGTTCCCTCTTTTTTGGGAACCACAAACAGATTTGAATAAAATCCCTGTCCTTGTTCCGTCCGCGGAACTGGATGGATCACTCCCATTACTAGGAGGTCTTGCACACAGCTTAGGAATGCCTCTTTCTTTATCTGGTTTGCTGATAACCTTGAAAGATGAAATCTCCCTTGTGGAGGAGAAGCTTTGAAGTCCAGAAGATATCCCTGAGATATGATCTCCAACGCCCAGGGATCCTGAACATCTCTTGCCCACGCCTGGGCGAAGAGAGAAAGTCTGTCCCCCACTAGATCCGTTTCCGGATAGGGGGCCGTTCCTTCATGCTGTCTTGGGGGCAGCAGCAGGCTTACTGGCCTGCTTGCCCTTGTTCCAGGACTGATTAGGTTTCCAGGCCTGTCTGGAATGAGCAACAGTTCCCTCTTGTTTTGAAGCGGAGGAAGTTGATGCTGCTCCTGCCTTGAAATTTCGAAAGGCACGAAAATTAGACTGTTTGGCCTTTGATTTGGCCCTGTCCTGAGGAAGGATATGACCCTTGCCTCCAGTAATGTCAGCAATAATTTCCTTCAAGCCAGGCCCGAATAAGGTCTGCCCCTTGAAAGGAATGTTGAGTAATTTAGACTTTGAAGTCACGTCAGCTGACCAGGATTTAAGCCATAGCGCCCTACGTGCCTGGATGGCGAATCCGGAATTCTTAGTCGTTAGTTTAGTCAAATGAACAATGGCATCAGAAACAAATGAGTTAGCTAGCTTAAGCGTTCTAAGCTTGTCAATAATTTCATTCATTGGAGCTGTCTGGATGGCCTCTTCCAGGGCCTCAAACCAGAATGCCGCCGCAGCAGTGACAGGCGCAATGCATGCAAGGGGCTGTAAAATAAAACCTTGTTGAATAAACATTTTCTTAAGGTAACCCTCCAATTTTTTAATCCATTGGATCTGAAAAAGCACAACTGTCCTCAACCGGGATAGTGGTACGCTTTGCTAAAGTAGAAACTGCTCCCTCCACCTTAGGGACAGTCTGCCATAAGTCCCGTGTAGTGGCGTCTAATGGAAACATTTTTCTAAATATAGGAGGTGGGGAAAAGGGCACACCGGGTCTATCCCACTCCTTGCTAATAATTTCTGTAAGCCTTTTAGGTATAGGAAAAACGTCAGTACACACCGGCACCACATAGTATCTATCCAGCCTACACAATTTCTCTGGAATTGCAACTGTGTTACAGTCATTCAGAGCAGCTAAAACCTCCCCAAGCAATACACGGAGGTTCTCAAGCTTAAATTTAAAATTAGAAATCTCTGAATCAGGTTTCCCCGAGTCAGAGATGTCACCCACAGACTGAAGCTCTCCGTCATGTTCTGCATACTGTGACGCAGTATCAGACATGGCTCTAACAGCATTTGTGCGCTCTGTATCTCTCCTAACCCCAGAGCTATCGCGCTTGCCTCTTAATTCAGGCAATCTAGATAATACCTCTGACAGGGTATTATTCATGATTGCAGCCATGTCCTGCAAGGTAATTGTTATGGGCGTCCCTGATGTAATTGGCGCCATATTAGCGTGCGTCCCCTGAGTGGGAGGCGAAGGGTCTGACACGTGAGGAGAGTTAGTCGGCATAACTTCCCCCTCGACAGAACCCTCTGGTGATAATTCTTTTATAGATAAAGACTGATCTTTATTGTTTAAGGTGAAATCAATACATTTAGTACACATTCTTCCTATGGGGCTCCACCATGGCTTTCAAACATAATGAACAAGTAGGTTCCTCTGTGTCAGACATGTTTAAACAGACTAGCAATGAGACTAGCAAGCTTGGAAAACACTTTAAAACAAGTTTACAAGCAATATAAAAAAACGTTACTGCGCCTTTAAGAAACACAAATTTTCCCAAATTTTGAAATAACAGTGAAAAAATGCAGTTACACTAACAAAATTTTTACAGAGTATGTAAAAAGTTAGCAGAGCATTGCACCCACTTGCAAATGGATGATTAAACCCTTAATACCAAAAACGGAATAACAAATGACAAAAACGTTTTTTAAACAGTCACAACATCTGCCACATCTCTACTGTGGCTTTTTACCTCCCTCAATACAACTTTTGAAGCCTTTTGAGCCCTTCAGAGAAGTCCTGGATCATGCAGGAAGAAGCTGGATGTCTGTGTCTGTAATTTTTGCTGTGCAAAAAAACGCCAAAATAGGCCCCTCTCACTCATATTACAACAGTGGGAAGCCTCAGGGAACTGTTTCTAGGCAAAATTCAAGCCAGCCATGTGGAAAAAACTAGGCCCCAAAAAGTTTTATCACCAAACATATGTAAAAAACGATTAAACATGCCAGCAAACGTTTTAAAATACACTTTTATAAGACTATGTATCTTTATTAATAAGCCTGATACCAGTCGCTATCACTGCATTTAAGGCTTTACTTACATTACTTCGGTATCAGCAGCATTTTCTAGCAAATTCCATCCCTAGAAAAATATTTTAACTGCACATACCTTATTACAGGAAAACCTGCATGCTATTCCCCCTCTGAAGTTACCTCACTCCTCAGAATATGTGAGAACAGCAAAGGATCTTAGTTACTTCTGCTAAGATCATAGAAAACGCAGGCAGATTCTTCTTCTAAATACTGCCTGAGATAAACAGTACACTCCGATACCATTTAAAAATAACAAACTTTTGATTGAAGAAATAAACTAAGTATAAAACACCACAGTCCTCTTACGACCTCCATCTTAGTTGAGAGTTGCAAGAGAATAACTGGATATGGCAGTGAGGGGAGGAGCTATATAGCAGCTCTGCTGTGGGTGATCCTCTTGCAACTTCCTGTTGGGAAGGAGAATATCCCACAAGTAATGGATGATCCGTGGACTGGATACACTTAACAAGAGAAAACATAAATTTATGTAAGAACTTACCTGATAAATTCATTTCTTTCATATTAGCAAGAGTCCATGAGCTAGTGACGTATGGGATATACATTCCTACCAGGAGGGGCAATGTTTCCCAAACCTCAAAATGCCTATAAATACACCCCTCACCAAACCCACAAATCAGTTTAACGAATAGCCAAGAAGTGGGGTGATAAGAAAAAAGTGTGAAAGCATAAAAAATAAGGAATTGGAATAATTGTGCTTTATACAAAAAAATCAAAACCACCACAAAAAAGGGTGGGCCTCATGGACTCTTGCTAATATGAAAGAAATGAATTTATCAGGTAAGTTCTTACATAAATTATGTTTTCTTTCATGTAATTAGCAAGAGTCCATGAGCTAGTGACGTATGGGATAATGACTACCCAAGATGTGGATCTTCCACGCAAGAGTCACTAGAGAGGGAGGGATAAAATAAAGACAGCCAATTCCGCTGAAAATAATCCACACCCAAAATAAAGTTTAAATCTTATAATGAAAAAAACTGAAATTATAAGCAGAAGAATCAAACTGAAACAGCTGCCTGAAGTACTTTTCTACCAAAAACTGCTTCAGAAGAAGAAAACACATCAAAATGGTAGAATTTAGTAAAAGTATGCAAAGAAGACCAAGTTGCTGCTTTGCAAATCTGATCAACCGAAGCTTCATTCCTAAACGCCCAGGAAGTAGAAACTGACCTAGTAGAATGAGCTGTAATCCTTTGAGGCGGAGTTTTACCCGACTCGACATAAGCATGATGAATTAAAGATTTCAACCAAGATGCCAAAGAAATGGCAGAGGCCTTCTGACCTTTCCTAGAACCGGAAAAGATAACAAATAGACTAGAAGTCTTTCGGAAATTCTTAGTAGCTTCAACATAATATTTCAAAGCTCTAACTACATCCAAAGAATGCAATGATCTCTCCTTAGAATTCTTAGGATTAGGACACAATGAAGGAACCACAATTTCTCTACTAATGTTGTTAGAATTCACAACCTTAGGTAAAAATTTAAAAGAAGTTCGCAACACCGCCTTATCCTGATGAAAAATCAGAAAAGGAGACTCACAAGAAAGAGCAGATAATTCAGAAACTCTTCTAGCAGAAGAGATGGCCAAAAGAAACAAAACTTTCCAAGAAAGTAATTTAATGTCCAAAGAATGCATAGGTTCAAACGGAGGAGCTTGAAGAGCCCCCAAGAAATGTAAGTCTTCCAGACTCTATAATATATCTTTCTAGATAAAAATTTACGAGCCTGTAACATAGTATTAATCACAGAATCAGAGAAACCTCTTTGACTAAGAATCAAGCGTTCAATCTCCATACCTTTAAATTTAAGGATTTGAGATCCTGATGGAAAAAAGGACCTTGCGACAGAAGGTCTGGTCTTAACGGAAGAGTCCACCGTTGGCAAGAGGCCATCCGGACAAGATCCGCATACCAAAACCTGTGAGGCCATGCTGGAGCCACCAGCAGAACAAACGAGCATTCCTTCAGAATCTTGGAGATTACTCTTGGAAGAAGAACTAGAGGCGGAAAGAGATAGGCAGGATGATACTTCCAAGGAAGTGACAATGCATCCACTGCTTCCGCCCGAGGATCCCTGGATCTGGACAGATACCTGGGAAGTTTCTTGTTTAGATGAGAAGCCATCAGATCTATTTCTGGAAGTCCCCACATTTGAACAATCTGAAGAAATACCTCTGGGTGAAGAGACCATTCGCCCGGATGTAACGTTTGGCGACTGAGATAATCCGCTTCCCAATTGTCTATACCTGGGATATGAACCGCAGAAACTAGACAGGAGCTGGATTCCGCCCATACCAGTATTCGAGATACTTCTTTCATAGCCAGAGGACTGTGAGTCCCTCCTTGATGATTGATGTATGCCACAGTTGTGACATTGTCTGTCTGAAAACAAATGAACGATTCTCTCTTTAGAAGAGGCCATGACTGAAGAGCTCTGAAAATTGCACCAAAATATTGATTGGTAATCTCACCTGCTGAGATTCCCAAACCCCTTGTGCTGTCAGAGACCCCCAAACAGCTCCCCAACCTGTCAGATTGCATCTGTTGAAATTACAGTCCAGGTCGGAAGAACAAAAGAAGCCCCCTGAACTAAACGATGGTGATCTGTCCACCACGTCAGAGAGTGTCTTACAATCGTTTTTAAAGATATTAATTGAGATATCTTTGTGTAATCCCTGCACCACTGGTTCAGCATACAGAGCTGAAGAGGTCGCATGTGAAAACGAGCAAAGGGGATCGCGTCCGATGCAGCAGTCATAAGACCTAGAATTTCCATGCATAAGGCTACCGAAGGGAATGATTGTGATTGAAGGTTTCGACAAGCTGAGATCAATTTTAGATGTCTCATGTCTGTCAGAGACAGTGTCATGGACACTGAATCTATCTGGAAACCTAAAAAGGTTACCCTTGTCTGAGGAATCAATTAACTTTTCGGTAAATTGATCTTCCAACCATGATTTTGAAGAAACAACACAAGTCGATTCGTATGAGATTCTGCTAAATGTGAAGACTGAGCAAGTACCAAGATATCGTCCAAATAAGGAAATACCACAATACCCTGTTCTCTGATTACAGACAGAAGGGCACCGAGAACCTTTGTAAAAATTCTTGGAGCTGTTGCTAGGCCAAACGGCAGAGCCATAAACTGTTAATGCTTATCTAGGAAAGAGAATCTCAGAAACTGATAGTGATCTGGATGAATCGGAATATGCAGATATGCATCCTGTAAATCTATTGTGGACATATAATGCCCTTGCTGAACAAAAGGCAGGATAGTCCTTATAGTTACCATTTTGAATGTTGGTATCCTTACATAACAATTCAATATTTTTAGATCCAGAACTGGTCTGAAGGAATTCTCCTTCTTTGGTACAATGAAGAGATTTGAATAAAACCCCAGCCCCTGTTCCAGAACTGGAACTGGCATAATTACTCCAGCCAACTCTAGATCTGAAACACATTTCAGAAATGCTTGAGCTTTCGCTGGATTTACTGGGACACGGGAAAGGCCTTATCTTGAAGCCAATTCTGTACGTTTAGCAAGAGTAGAGATAGCTCCATCAACTTTAGGGATTTTGTCCCAAAACTCTAATCTGTCAGATGGCACAGGATATAATTGCTTAAAACGTTTAGAAGGAGTAAATGAATTACCCAAATTATTCCATTCCCTGGAGATTACTTCAGAAATAGCATCAGGGACAGGAAGAACTTCTGGAATAACTACAGGAGATTTAAAAACCTTATTTAAACGCTTAGATTTAGTATCAAGAGGACCAGAATCCTCTATTTCTAATGCAATTAAAACTTCTTTAAGTAAAGAACGAATAAATTCCATTTTGAATAAATATGAAGATTTATCAGCATCAACCTCTGAGACAGAATCCTCTGAACCAGAGGAACCATTATCAGAATCAGAATGATGATGTTCATTTAAAAATTCATCTGAAAAATGAGAAGTTTTAAAAGACCTTTTACGTTTACTAGAAGGAGGAATAACAGACATAGCCTTCTTAATGGATTTAGA
Source organism: Bombina bombina (assembly GCF_027579735.1). Taxonomy (NCBI): domain Eukaryota; kingdom Metazoa; phylum Chordata; class Amphibia; order Anura; family Bombinatoridae; genus Bombina; species Bombina bombina. The sequence goes on from NC_069503.1 coordinate 939,026,408, forward strand.
AACAAAATCTCTTATGTTATCAGGAACATTCTGAGTATTAGATGTTGACGGAACAGCAACAGGTAATGTAACATTACTAAAGGAAATATTATCTGCATTAACAAGTTTGTCATGACATTCATTACAAACAACAGCTGGAGGAACAGATACCATAAGCTTACAGCAGATACACTTAACTTTGGTAGATCCAGCACCAGGCAGCGTTTTTCCAGAAGTATCTTCTGACTCAGTGTCAATCTGGGACATCTTGCAATATGTAATAGAAAAAACAACATATAAAGCAAAATTTATCAAATTCCTTAAATGACAGTTTCAGGAATGGGAAAAAATGCCAGTGAACAAGCTTCTAGCAACCAGAAGCAATAAATAATGAGACTTAAATAATGTGGAGACAATAGTGACGCCCATATTTTTTAGCGCCAAAAAAGACGCCCACATTATTTGGCGCCTAAATGCTTTTGGCGCCAAAAATGACGCCACATCCGGAACGCTGACACTTTTGGCGCAAAAAAACGTCAAAAATGACGCAACTTCCGGCGACACGTATGACACCGGAAACAGAAATTTTTTTTGCGCCAAAAAAGTCCGCGCCAAGAATGACGCAATAAAATTAAGCATTTTCAGCCCCCGCGAGCCTAACAGCCCACAGGGAAAAAAGTCAAATTTTAAGGTAAGAAAAAAATTGATTTATTCATATGCATTATCCCAAATATGAAACTGACTGTCTGAAATAAGGAATGTTTGAACATCCTGAGTCAAGGCAAATAAATGTTTGAATACATATATTTAGAACTTTATATAAAAGTGCCCAACCATAGCTTAGAGTGTCACAGAAAATAAGACTTACTTACCCCAGGACACTCATCTACAAGTAGTAGAAAGCCAAACCAGTACTGAAACGAGAATCAGTAGAGGTAATGGTATATATAAGAGTATATCGTCGATCTGAAAAGGGAGGTAAGAGATGAATCTCTACGACCGATAACAGAGAACCTATGAAATAGACCCCGTAGAAGGAGATCATTGAAATCAAATAGGCAATACTCTCCTCACATCCCTCTGACATTCACTGCACGCTGAGAGGAAAACCGGGCTCCAACCTGCTGCGGAGCGCATATCAACGTACAATCTAGCCCACCTCCATAGGAGGCAAAGTTTGTAAAACTGATTTGTGGGTGTGGTGAGGGGTGTATTTATAGGCATTTTGAGGTTTGGAAAACTTTGCCCCTCCTGGTAGGAATGTATATCCCATACGTTCACTAGCTCATGGACTCTTGCTAATTACATGAAAGAAATATTGTTTTCATGACTAAGGTAACAGAACAGAAATGTTTCATTCTTATTCTCACCTCATGGAATAATATGTGACAGCAGAGCAGTTCCTGTGAAACAAGCTCTCTTGTATTTGGACAAATGCATGCAATGATCTGTTCTGTAATATTTAGTTATAGAGAAGAGCTGTCACATAGTGCATTATAAATATACAATGCAGAAGTCATCAAGCAGTAAACAAACATGAAGACGAGTTCTCTGGGGTCTTTTGAAGTGAAGTAAACGGCACCAAGTTACATCACAATGACCTATATTAATAAATTCAGTTTTTTGCATAGTTACAGGTCAGACATCTCAATAATGATTTAAATTCAAGACATGGTTTCTGTTGGTGACCTTAAAGAGATATGGAAATCAAATAAATGCCTTGACACAAAAAACATAATTTATGTAAGAACTTACCTGATAAATTAATTTCTTTCATATTAGCAAGAGTCCATGAGCTAGTGACGTATGGGATATACAATCCTACCAGGAGTGGCAAAGTTTCCCAAACCTTAAAATGCATATAAATACACCCCTCACCACACCCACAATTCAGTTTAACGAATAGCCAAGAAGTGGGGTGATAAGAAAGGAGCGAAAGCATCAAAAAAATAAGGAATGGAATAATTGTGCTTTATACAAAAAAATCATAACCACCACAAAAAAGGGTGGGCCTCATGGACTCTTGCTAATATGAAAGAAATGAATTTATCAGGTAAGTTCTTACATAAATTATGTTTTCTTTCATGTAATTAGCAAGAGTCCATGAGCTAGTGATGTATGGGATAGCAGATACCCAAGATGTGGAACTTCCACGCAAGAGTCACTAGAGAGGGAGGGATAAAATAAAGACAGCGAATTCCGCTGAAAAATTAATCCACTACCCAAATCAAAAAAAGTTTCAATTTTTATAATGAAAAAAAATGAAATTATAAGCAGAAGAATCAAACTTAAACAGCTGCCTGAAGTACCATTCTACCAAAACTGCTTCTAAAGAAGAGAAAACATCAAATGGTAGAATTTAGTAAAAGTATGCAAAAGAAGACCAAGTCATTACTTTGCAAATCTGAACAACAGAAGCTTCATTCTTAAAAAGCCCAGGAAGTAGAAATTTACCTAGTAGAATGAGCCGTAATCCTCCGAGGCGGGAATCCACCCGACTCCAAATAAGCATGATGAATCAAAAGTTTAACTAAGATGCCAAATAAATGGCAGAAGCCCTTTTGACCTTCCTAAAACCAGAAAAGATAACAAATAGACTAGAAGTCTATCTGAAATCTGAATAGCTTCAACATAGGATCTAAGACTCTTACCAAATCTAAAGAATGTAAGAATCTTACCAAAGAAGTCTTAGGAAAACAATAATTCCTCCCTAATGTTGTTAAAATTTACAACTTTAGGTAAGAATTGAAATGAGGACAGCAAAAACCACCTTATCCTGATGAAAAAATCAGAAAAAGGAGATTCACAAGAAAGAACAGATAATTCAAAAACTGTTCTAGCTGAAGAGATGTCCAAAAAGAACAATACTTTCCATGAAAGTAATTAATGTCCAGAGCAAGAATATGCTGAAATAGAAGAGCCTGAAAAGCCTTCAGAACCAAATTAAGACTCCAAGTCGGAGAAATTGGCTTAATGACGGGTTTGATACAAATCAAAGCCTGAACAAAATGATGAATATCAGGAAGCAACACTGCCTTATTCTGATGAAAAATCAGAAAAGGAAATTCACAAGAAAGAGCAGATAACTCAAACTCTTCTAGCAGAAGAGATAGCCAAAAGGGACAATACTTTCCAAGAAAGTAATTTAATGTTCAGAGAATGCATAGGTTCAAACGGAGGAGACTGTAAAGCCCACAGCACCAAATTGAGACTCCAAAGAGGAGAGATTGACTTAATGACAGGCTTGATACGAACCAAAGCCTGTACAAAGCAATGAATATCAGGATGATTAGCAATCTTTCTGTAAAAAAAGAACAGAAAGAGTAGAAATTTGTCCTATCAAGGAACTGAAAACAAAACCTGAAGAAATTATGAAATTCTAGGAATTCTAAAAGAATGCCAATAAAATTTATGAGAAAAACACTAAGAAATGTAAGTCTTCCAAACTCGATAATAAATCTTTCTAGAGACAGATTTACGAGCCTGAAACATAGTATTAATCAATGAGTCAGAGAAACCTCTATGACTAAAAATCAAGCGTTCAATCTCCATCCCTTTAATAAATCGAGATCCTGATGGAAAAATGGGCCTTGAGAAAGAAGGTCTGGTCTTAACGGAAGTGTCCAAGGTTGGCAACTGGCAATCCGAAAGAGATCCGCATACCAAAACCTGAGAGGCCATGCAGGAGCCACCAGCAGTACAAACAAACACTCCATTAGAATTTTGGAAATCACTTTTGGAATAAGAACTAGTTGTGGAAGGATATTTGCAAAATGATAATTCCAAGGAAATGTCAATGCATACACTATTTCCGCCTGAGGATCCCCGGACCTGAATAGGCCCCTTGGAAGTTCTTTATTCAGATGAGATGCCAACAGATCTATTTCTGGAAACCCTCACATCTGGAAAATTGAAAAACATATCTGGGTAAGAGACCATTCTCCCGGAAGTAAAGCTTGATTAACAGAGATAATCCGCTTCCCAAATGTCTATACCTGGGAAAAAGACCACAGAATTTAGATAGGGGCTGGATTTAGTCCAAGCAAATATCTGAGATACTTCTGTCCCAGCCTAAGGACTGATAGTCCCACCCTGATGATTGGCATACACCACAGTGGTGACATTGACTGAAAAACAATAAACGTCTCTCTTCTTCAAAAGAAACTAACTGAAGAACTCTGAGAAAACACGGAGTCCTAAAAATAACAAATGGTAATCTCGCCTCCTGAGATTTCCAAACCCCTTGTGCTCACAGAGATCCTCAGACAGCCTCCCAACCAAAAAGACTCACATCTGTAAAGATCATGGTCCAGGTTGAAAGAAACGAAGAAACCTGTAGAACTAAATGATGGTGATCTTAACCAACAAAACAAGATAGTTAAACATTAGGATCTGAAGATTTAGAATATAAAATCCTAGAATCCCTACACCATTATCCAGCATAAAAAACTGGAAAGGCTTTCTATGAAAATGAGCAAAGGAATTGAATCCAACGCTGCAGTCATAAAACCTAAAACTTCCATGCATATATAGCAACTGAAGGAAATAATAGAGACTGAAGGTACCGACAGACGGAACCCAAAATTGTCACTTGTCTGTTTAGAGACAAAGACAGTGATCCAAACTATCTGGAAACCTAAAAAAGGTGACCCTTGTGTGAGGAATCAAGAGCTTTTGAAAAAAGATCCCCTAACTATGTCCTGAAAGAACAAAGTTGAATCATATGAGATTCCACAGCCTCAGAAAATAATCTGAATGAAAACAGAAAATGAAGATACGCATTTATTGTATCTAATGAAAACAAATGATGCCATCACTGACCAACAAAAGGCAGAATAGACCATATAAATACCAATCTGAAAGATGATACATTTATATAACAAAAAGTTTTTCTATCTTTGGAACAATGAACAGCTTTGAATAAAACCCCAAAACCCAGTTCCTAAAAATGGAACTGGAAAAAAATACCCCAGAAGATTCCAGGTCTGAGCAGCACTTGAGCCCCAACGGGTGATCAGCCGCGCTTCAACATTATCCCAAAATATATAGGACCGAAACACACCGAAAGTGTTAGTCTTACTGGAATAGCTGGAATATCAAAGAGAAAAAAGATTTCTCAAAGACGGTTTTACTCTGAACTAAAATCGAAGAAATTTGCAAAACAACAAATTTCAAAAAAATCTTAACCTGCCCCTTACCAGCAAAGCTGGAATACGGCACATACATTGCAATTTTAGGGAGCTGAATTTGAAAAAAAAAAATTTCCAATTAAAAACATGTTACTTGGGAATTTGTTCCTTAATAAGAACAACCAAACTAATATAAGCTTAAAGTTTAGTCTTGGAACTCAATCTAGAAGCCCAAAGTAACAGTTAAGAATTGAATCCAATTATAAACCAAATAATTGATTATCTTAAAAAGAAATATGGATTTTTTAGAAATCACAAACTTCTTCTAGCTAAAGACATAGATTAAACCTCATTTGCAAAAATATTCAATAAAATGAAGACACAAATGAAAAATATTAGCATGATAACCCAGTTAAAGGACCAGTCAACACACTGGACTTGCATAATCAACAAATGCAAAACAACAAGACAAATGCAACAGCACCTAGTCTAGTAGATTTTGTCCTTAACAATGCTAAAATAAATCATAATCTGATACTTGATTATAAAGTAAACAGAAAAAATGAAGCAATTGCAACATCATTCAAATAAATCACAGGTCCAAGAAAAGTACCTGAAAATAAATAATTTTCCTTAAATAAGATACAACCATCTAAAGGAAAAATAAATACTGTTTTGCTATAGAAACAATAGCATAATTAGCAGGAATAGAGATAGCCCCAATAAATTGAAGAACCTTCAAAATTGAAATGAACTGCCGGCAAAGAATATAGTTTAAAACCTTTAAAGAAGGAATAAAAGAAAATTCTCAGCCTATTCCATTCCCTAGTATGAGGAACTGGAAAAAAAAACTCTGAAAATACAGAAGAATAAATAAGCAGAAATAAAATGTTAGTTAGTCTTGAAAGAACTAATTACCTTAATATCCAAAATAATCAACACCTTTTCAACAAAGAACAAATGTACTTTAATAAAAAGATAAAAAAGTAGATTTGTTAGTGTCAATATCTGATGAAGAAAATTCTGAAAGAGAAAAATCATCATCAGAGAAGGATAAATCATTATGTTGTTGGTCATTTGAAACTTCAATAATTAAAAAAGAAGTTTGAAAAAGACCTAAAAATTTTATTAGAAGGCACGATGTCAGACAAAGCCTTTAAAATAGAATCAGAAAAATATTCTTATAAATCTTCTAAGTAATTCTTGTACATAAGATGTAAAAAGAATAGCAAATATATAAAGCATAAATACTAACGGATTCTGCATGTAAAAGTTTATCATGATAACTATTACAAACCATAGCTAAAGAAAAACATTCATAACATTTTAAAATAAATGAACTTAGCTTTGGTAGGACTGAACTCAGTCAACAGGAATCCCTTAGAACGTCTTTGAAACAGGAACAGTGAAATCTTGCAATATGTAATAGAAAAAAAAACAATATTAAAAGCAAAATTATCAAATTCCTTAAATGACAGTTTCAGGAATGGGAAAAGAATGCAAAATAATAAGCTTCTAAAAACCAGAAGCAATAAAAAAGTGAGGTTTAAATAATGTGAGGAAAAAAATGGAACAAAAATACGCCCACATTTTTTGGCGCCAAATATGACGCCCACATTGGCGCTAAATACAACGCCCATATTTTTGGCGCCAAGTATGACGCCACATTTTTTGGCGGGAAAAAAATGTCTGAATACACATGCGTCAAAAAAGACGTTACAGAATACAACTTCCGGCGTCAACTGACAACATTTTTTGCGCCAAAAAAGTCAGCGCCAAGAATGACGCAATAAAAAGAAACATTTTCTCCCCCGCGAGCCTAACAGCACGCAGGGGAAAATGGTCAATTGAAAATTTTCAAGGTAATGAAAAATAAATTGAATTAAAATGAATTATCCCAAATAATGAAACTGACAGTCTGAATTATAAAGGAATACTGATTATCCTGAATCATGGCAAATATAAGTTTAAAGACATATATTTAGAACTTTACATATAAAGTGCCCAACCATAGCTGAGAGTGTCCCAAAAAATAAGATTTACTTACCCCAGGACACTCATCTACATATAGTAGATAGCCAAACCAGTACTGAAACTAGAATCAGTAGAGGTAATGGTATATAAAAGAGTATATCGTCGATCTGAAAAGGGAGGTAAGAGATGAATCTCTACGACCGATAACAGAGAACCTATGAAATAGATCCCGTAGAAGGAGACCATTGTATTCAAATAGGCAATACTCTCTTCACATCACTCTGACATTCACTGTACTCTGAGAGGAAAACTGGGCTTCAGCCTGCTGCAAAGCGCATATCAACGTAGAATCTAGCACAAACTTACTTCACCACCTCCATGGGAGGCAAAGTTTGTAAAACTGAATTGTGGGTGTGGTGAGGGGTGTATTTTAAGGTTTGGGAAACTTTGCCCCTCCTGGTAGGAATGTATATCCCATACGTCACTAGCTCATGGACTCTTGCTAATTACATGAAAGAAATGGCAATTGTATTATCCAGAAATTAGAGTAGAAAAAGTTCAACAACGTAAATTTAATCCAGAAATTTAATCCAGAAAACATTGGTTTCGGTAGCATGGAGGGAATCCCACTTCAAATGAATTAATAGAGAGTACTTAACTCCAGCAAGAATATCTAGTTGAAGTTCAGGGGTACCTAGGAGATGCCCTAAATGTGATGCAGAGCTAGCGGATCTTTTCTATTGCTTTTGGAATTGTCCAAAAATGAAACGTTTCTGGTTTAAGATCACCTACTGGCTCAATAAACATTGGAAGGTAGCGTAACGTCGTTACCCACTCACATCTTTTTTGTATAAAGAGATCGATTTAAGGTACAACATAAGATCAATAAATACTGCTATTTTATTTGGCCGAAATTTACTTTTAAAGTGGAAAAATAGAAGTTGTCCTACAACTGGCGAATTTGTTAATATACAAAGCCAGATTATTATGGAGCAACTCCTTATAAAAATACAATGATAAGAATTTGAAAAACTTTTATTATTTTTTTAAATGGATATAGATGTAATTAAGAAACTACCAGTGGTAGTGGTTCAATAACAGATTGTTCACCCTTTCCAGAAAACAGATTTTTTTTCTTAAATATATATTATCAGATGTTTTTTTGTTCCATGTTTTAACATATAAATGATTATTATGTAAGCAAAGAAAACTATTGTTAAAATGCTATGCGGTTTATGAATGATCTACAATAAAAATATTATAAAAAATAAATATATCAAAATGATCTATAAAAGCAGTGGTCGACAAATCTGTTTAAAAATTAGCAGACAGTGGTATCTGTATAGCGATATATGGACACTAACCCAAAACGCTAGGAGTCAGTGGTAAAATTCTAGGAACCAGTGGCTCCCTGGCTCTTAGGTTTGTCGGGCCCTGCTATAAGGAATATCAGAAATGCAGAAAGCGGAGCCTTTACCGTTAGCAAATGTAACATCCTTTAGGGATATAAAATGTATAGTTGGCATATTATTAAATGAATACATCTGATATACATTAAGCAGCCACTAAAGGCAAGATTAATAAGCAAGCACATCATGGCTATGCTTTAACAGCCTAAAAAGTTTTATTTTTTTGTTGCCTGGCTCACAGATCCTAAAACTTTATACACGTACACACTCATCAAGTGAGTCATGAAAATCAAGCATACATGCAGCATCCCAATCATCAGCCTTCTCCCAGTAGTGCATTCCTGCTCCTGTGTCTACTTATGTATGCTTTTCAACAAAGGATACCAAGAGAATGAAGCAGATTTTATAAAGTAAATCAGAAAGTTTTTTGAAACTACATGCTTTGTCGGAATTAAAGTTTTTTTTCTTTACTGTCCCTTTTACTTTTTTCATGCTTTTATTATCCAGTCATGGTAATGAAGAAACTTGCTTTAAAGTGATGGTAAATCCTAGTGTTTGTGAAATGCTAGGATTTACCAGCTGAACAAATAAAAAAAACTAACTATATTTTACCACTTTCCTCTTACTACCTCCAGCTATGTTGAGAGCTTGCAAGAGACTGACTGGATATGGCAGTTAGGGGAGGAGCTATATTGCAGCTCTGCTGTGGGTGATCCTCTTGCAACTTCCTGTTGGGAAGGAGAATATCCCACAAGTAATGGATGATCCGTGGACTGGATACACCTAACAAGAGAAAGGGACTTTCAGTCATGAGGTATAAAATATTTCATGTTGAAAGTTCCTTTATTTGTCTGAAGCGTTCACCGCACTGAGCTCCTCAGGCAGCCCACGGCAGAACGCTATTTTGCTGTAAGGTGACGTTTCCACCTCTTAGCCGTGCGGGCCAGCTGGTGCCAAGACGGATAGCTAGCACGCAAAATAGAGTTCTGCCATGAGCTTCCTGAGGCGCTCAGCGCGGCGAACACTTTAGACAAATAAAGGAACTTTCGGCAGGAAGTATTTTATACTTCATGAATGAAACTCCCCTTTATTTGCTCCACTGCTAAATCCTAGCGTTTCACAAACACTAGGATTTACCATCACTTTAACTAATCCTCTCACTTAGGGCCTGAAGATAATTTCCTGCTTAGAAATTACAGTGCAAACTTCACAGGGGCTGAGCTCACAGAATGCTCTAAGAAAAAGGGCAGAACCTGGAAGTCCCAGAATAATGATCTAAAATGATCCTACAGCACTGCAAGATCTCTCACAACTGTCTAAACATTTCTGTATAGGAAGGAAAGACAAGCCCAGAGCTATATAGCACTGCATGACATGAACATATTGTTTAATTTACACTTTGTGCTTTGTATTTTAGATTTAAAACTTCAGATTAAGTCTTTTTAAGTATTATTACATTTAAGCTTTGCACTTTCTCTTTTGCATTTCAATGCATTTAGATTCTGAAATGAGATAAATAAGCTTCTATGAAAGCCAATGGTTATTCGTACCATCAAGGATTATTTGTTTGAAGAATCATCATCTGTCAATCCATTAGACAGTATGGCGGGCAGGAAAGCTGCGTTTATTGGCGGTGCAGTAAGAAGGTAAATAAATCAATTTAAAAAAATTAATGAATTAAACTGATGCCAATTTTTTTACAAGTCTATACAATGCAGTAAGGATGTCATGTTAACTTGATATTCACTTTAAATAGTAAACTGAATTAATTTAATTGTACTAGAATCTGCTTCTCACTGCTGTAACAGAGACAGATTTGTAGCCACCATAACTTTTGACGTTCAGTATTAGCACATCAGCTAAATTTTCATTTCAAAGATACTTGACACACATTTGAAAAAACATTGAATGATACTTTGCACATCTTGGATCTTAAAGAGACTGCTTTGTAATACTGTAAAATAATTCAGAAATCCATAGCTAAAGTGTTTTCCATCAGAAAACTTTATTTTCTATGTTTTTATTTATTTATTTTATACTTTGCACTGAGAAAGCATACAAAGTAATTTGCCTTGAAACCCATTATCAAAAGTATTAAAGTATTCCATCCCAATTCAACAGCCCTAAAAACACATTAAAATCCATATTGGCCGGTATTTGAATGCAGCTATTTCTTCAACCTTTTCGTTTTCTCAGTACAGTACGTTCTCAGTTTTTTGCTATAAGATAAAATTAATATTAAGTGTAATTTTATAATTAGCTTTTAAAAAACATTATGTGTTCCCAATAGTAAATTGTACCTGCTGGAGTGTATTACATTGTTTACAAATAGCTAATTTACCTTTATTTTGTTATTTAAAATAAATGCTTCTTCTTGATGAAACTGCCACCTATACTGATCATTTCAAAACTGCAGTACAAAAAAAAACCTATTTAAACAAAAGCCAGCAAAGAAAAGAACACTCCAAGTGGGGGCGAGGGAGATATGTACTATTTTTAAAACATTTTTTATACAGGTAGCCCTCAGTTTACGCCGGGGTTAGGTTCCAGAAGGAATGGTTGTAAATCGAAACTGTGGTAAATTGAAACCCAGTTATATTATGTAAGTCAATGGGAAGTGAGGGAGATATGTTCCAGGCCCCTCTCAAAATTGTCGTAAGTAACATCTAATACATTATTTTTAAAGCTTTGAAATGAAGAATTGAAATGCTAAACAGCATTATAAACCTAATAAAATAATCACACAACACAGAATATATAATTAAACTAAGTTAAATGAACAAAAACATTTGCTAAACAGCATTATAAGCCTAATAAAATAATCACACAACACAGACTTTACTTGCATTTTTCTGCAAACAGTTCTTTCTATGCATTCCAATCTGGACTGATTTATAGACAGGAAGATCTTGTTCCTTTGAAATCTGCTCGATAGCTCAGGTCTGGTTAAACCGATTAATTTCAGCTTGCTTGGCTTTCCTGCAACACAAGCAGACAGCTCCACCTACTGGCTATTTTAATAAATGCACTGCTTCTCAATGCTTTTCAATAGCAGTCACATGACAGAAAAAAAAGGTTGTTATTCTGAAACGGTGTAAATTGAACCATTGTAAAACGAGGACCACCTGTATATAGAGGTTTCAAAATACACATAAAAAAACATAATTTATGCTTACCTGATAAATTTATTTCTCTTGTGGTGTATTCAGTCCACGGGTCATCCATTACTTATGGGATTATATCTCCTTCCCAACAGGAAGTTGCAAGAGGATCACCCAAGCAGAGCTGCTATATAGCTCCTCCCCTCACGTCATATCCAGTCATTCGACCGAAACAAGACAAGAAAGGAGAAACCATAGGGTGCAGTGGTGACTGTAGTTTGAATTAAAAATTTAGATCTGCCTTAAAAGACAGGGCGGGCCGTGGACTGAATACACCACAAGAGAAATAAATTTATCAGGTAAGCATAAATTATGTTTTCTCTTGTTAAGTGTATTCAGTCCACGGGTCATCCATTACTTATGGGATACCAATACCAAAGCTAAAGTACACGGCTGATGGGAGGGACAAGGCAGGAACCTTAAACGGAAGGAACCACTGCCTGTAGAACCTTTCTCCCAAAAACAGCCTCCGAAGAAGCAAAAGTGTCAAATTTGTAAAATTTTAAAAAAGTGTGAAGACCAAGTTGCAGCCTTGCAAATCTGTTCAACAGAGGCTTCATTCTTAAAGCCCAGGTGGAAGCCACAGCTCTAGTGGAATGAGCTGTAACTTTTTCAGGAGGCTGCTGTCCAGCAGTCTCATAGGCTAAGCGTATTATGCTACGAAGCCAAAAGGAGAGAGAGGTAGCCGAAGCTTTTTGACCTCTCCTCTGTCCAGAGTAAACGACAAACAGGGAAGAAGTTTGACGAAAATCTTTAGTTGCCTGCAAATAGAACTTCAGGGCACGGACTACGTCCAGATTATGCAAGAGTCGTTCCTTCTTTGAAGAAGGGTTAGGACACAGTGATGGAACAACAATCTCTTGATTGATATTCCTGTTAGAAACTACCTTAGGTAAGAACCCAGGTTTAGTACGCAGAACTACCTTGTCTGAATGGAAAATCAGATAAGGAGAATCACAATGTAAGGCAGATAACTCAGAGACTCTTCGAGCCGAGGAAATAGCCATCAAAAACAGAACTTTCCAAGATAACAGCTTAATATCAATGAAATGAAGGGGTTCAAACGGGACACCTTGAAGAACTTTAAGAACTAAGTTTAAACTCCACGGCGGAGCAACAGTCTTAAACACAGGCCTAATCCTAGCCAAAGCCTGACAAAAGGCCTGAATGTCTGGAACTTCTGCCAGACGTTTGTGTAGAAGAATAGACAGAGCAGAAATCTGTCCCTTTAATGAACTAGCAGATAAGCCCTTTTCTAAACCCTCTTGTAGAAAAGACAATATCCTAGGAATCCTAACCTTACTCCATGAGTAACTCTTGGATTCGCACCAGTATAAATATTTACGCCATATCTTATGGTAAATTTTTCTGGTAACAGGTTTCCGAGCCTGTATTAAGGTATCAATAACCGACTCAGAGAAGCCACGCTTTGATAGAATCAAGCGTTCAATCTCCATGCAGTCAGTCTCAGAGAAATTAGATTTGGATGATTGAAAGGACCCTGAATTAGAAGGTCCTGCCTCAGAGGCAGAGACCATGGTGGACAGGACGACATGTCCACTAGGTCTGCATACCAGGTCCTGCATGGCCACGCAGGCGCTATCAGAATCACCGATGCTCTTTCCTGTTTGATCCTGGCAATCAGTTGAGGAAGCATCAGGAATGGTGGAAACACGTAAGCCATGTTGAAGACCCAAGGGGCTGTCAGAGCATCTATCAGCACCGCTCCCGGGTCCCTGGACCTGGATCCGTAACAAGGAAGCTTGGCGTTCTGGCGAGACGCCATGAGATCCAGATCTGGTTTGCCCCAACGATGAATCAGTTGAGTGAAGACCTCCGGGTGAAGTTCCCACTCCCCCGGATGAAAAGTCAGGCGACTTAGAAAATCCGCCTCCCAGTTCTCCACGCCTGGGATGTAGATCGCTGACAGATGGCAAGAGTGAGACTCTGCCCAGCGAATTATCTTTGAGACTTCCAACATTGCTAGGGAACTCCTGGTTCCCCCTTGATGGTTGATGTAAGCCACAGTCGTGATGTTGTCCGACTGAAATCTGATGAACCTCAGAGTTGCTAACTGAGGCCAAGCCAGAAGAGCATTGAGTATTGCTCTCAACTCCAGAATATTTATTGGGAGGAGTTTCTCCTCCTGAGTCCATAATCCCTGAGCCTTCAGGGAGTTCCAGACTGCGCCCCAATCTAGAAGGCTGGCATCTGTTGTTACAATCGTCCAATCTGGCCTGCGAAAGGTCATACCCTTGGACAGATGGACCCGAGAAAGCCACCAGAGAAGAGAATCTCTGGTCTCTTGGTCCAGATTTAGCAGAGGGGACAAATCTGAATAATCCCCATTCCACTGACTTAGCATGCATAAATGCAGCAGTCTGAGATGCAGGCGTGCAAATGGCACTATGTCCATTGCCGCTACCATTAAGCCGATTACTTCCATGCACTGAGCCACTGACGGGCGTGGAACGGAATGAAAGACACGGCAAGCATTTAAAAGCTTTGATAACCTGGACTCCGTCAGGTAAATTTTCATCTCTACATAATCTATCAGAGTCCCTAGAAAAGAGACCCTTGTGAGTGGTGATAGAGAACTCTTTTCCACGTTCACTTTCCACCCATGCGACCTCAGAAATGCCAGAACTATCTCTGTATGAGACTTGGCCATTTGAAAGCTTGACGCCTGTATCAGGATGTCGTCTAGATACGGAGCCACCGCTATGCCTCGCGGTCTTAGAACCGCCAGAAGTGAGCCCAGAACCTTTGTAAAGATTCTCGGGCCGTAGCCAACCCGAAGGGAAGAGCTACAAACTGGTAATGCCTGTCTAGAAAGGCAAATCTTAGGTACCGATAATGATCTTTGTGAATCGGTATATGAAGGTAGGCATCCTTTAAGTCTACTGTGGTCATGTATTGACCCTCTTGGATCATGGGTAGGATGGTTCGAATAGTTTCCATTTTGAATGATGGAACTCTTAGGAATTTGTTTAAGATTTTTAGCTCCAAGATTGGTCTGAAGGTTCCCTCTTTCTTGGGAACCACAAACAGATTAGAGTAAAACCCTTGCCCTTGTTCCGTCCGCGGAACTGGGTGGATCACCCCCAATACTAAGAAGTCTTGCATACAGTGTAGAAATGCCTCTTTCTTTATTTGGTTTGCTGATAACCTTGAAAGATGAAATCTCCCTAGTGGAGGAGATGCTTTGAAGTCCAGAAGATATCCCTGAGATATGATCTCCAACGCCCAGGGATCCTGGACATCTCTTGCCCAAGCCTGGGCGAAGAGAGATAGTGTGCCCCCCACTAGATCCGTTTCCGGATAGGGGGCCCTCTCTTCATGCTGTCTTAGGGGCAGAAGAAGGCTTTCTGGCCTGCTTGCCCTTGTTCCAGGACTGGTTAGTTTTCCAGCCCTGTCTGTAACGAGCAACAGGTCCTTCCTGTTTTGGAGCGGAGGAAGTTGATGCTGCTCCTGCCTTGAAATTACGAAAGGCACGAAAATTAGACTGTTTGGCCTTTGACTTGGCCCTGTCCTGAGGAAGAGTATGACCCTTACCCCCAGTAATGTCAGCAATAATTTCTTTCAAGCCGGGCCCGAATAAGGTCTGCCCTTTGAAAGGAATATTAAGCAATTTAGATTTAGAAGTCACGTCAGCTGACCAGGATTTAAGCCATAGCGCTCTGCGCGCCTGGATGGCGAATCCGGAGTTCTTAGCCGTTAGTTTGGTTAAATGTACAACGGCATCAGAAACAAATGCATTAGCTAGCTTAAGTGCTTTAAGCTTGGCCATAATCTCATCCAATGGAGCTGTGCGAATGGCCTCTTCTAGAGACTCAAACCAGAATGCCGCAGCCGCAGTGACAGGCGCAATGCATGCAAGGGGCTGTAAGATAAAACCTTGTTGAACAAACATTTTCTTACGGTAACCTTCTAATTTTTTATCCATTGGATCCGAAAAAGCACAACTATCCTCCACCGAGATAGTGGTACGCTTAGCTAAAGTAGAAACTGCTCCCTCCACCTTAGGGACCGTCTGCCATAAGTCTCGTGTGGTGGCGTCTATCGGGAACATTTTTCTAAATATCGGAGGTGGGGAAAAGGGCACACTGGGTCTATCCCACTCCTTGCTAATAATTTCTGTAAGCCTTTTAGGTATAGGAAAAACGTCAGTACACACCGGTACCGCAAAGTATCTATCCAACCTACATACTTTCTCTGGAATTGCAACCGTGTTACAATCATTCAGAGCCGCTAATACCTCCCCTAGCAATACGCGGAGGTTCTGAAGCTTAAATTTAAAATTAGAAATCTCTGAATCCGGTCTCCCTGGATCAGATCCGTAACCCACAGAATGAAGCTCTCCGTCCTCATGTTCTGCAAATTGTGACGCAGTATCAGACATGGCTCTCACATCATCAGCGCGCTCTGTCCTTAACCCAGAGCTATGGCGCTCTTAATTCAGGCAATTTAGATAATACCTCTGTCATAACAGCAGCCATGTCTTGCAAAGTGATTTGTATGGGCCTCTCTGATGCACTTGGCGCCACAATATCACGCGCCCCCTGAGCGGGAGGCGAAGGTACTGACACGTGAGGAGAGTTAGTCGGCATAACTTCCCCCTCGTTGTCTGGTGATAATTTCTTTACAGATATAGATTGACTTTTATTCAAAGTGACATCAATACATTTAGTACACATATTTCTGTGGGGCTCCACATTGGCCTTCAAACATAGTGAACAAACAGATTCATCTGTGTCAGACATGTTTAAACAGACTCGCAATGAGACTAGCAAGCTTGGAAAAACCTTTCAAATAAATTTACAAGCAATATAAAAAACGCTACTGCGCCTTTAAGAAGCACAAAAAAACGTCACAGTTGAAATAACAATGAACCAAATCAGTTATAGCAACCAAATTTTCACAGTAAATGTATTAAGTTAGAAAAGTATTGCACCCACTAGCAAATGGATGATTAACCCCTTAATACCCAAAAACGGATAATCAATTTAACAATTAACGTTTTTATCACAGTCAAACACACTGTCACAGGTCTGCTGTGACTGATTACCTCCCTCAAAATGACTTTTGAAGACCCCTGAGCTCTCTAGAGACGTCCTGGATCAAGGAGGAAGAAGCAGGAAGACTGAAACTGAATTTTTACTGCGCAAAAAAGCGCTAAAATAGGCTCCTCCCACTCCTATTACAACAGTGGGAAACCTCAGTTAATCGTTTCTATATAGAAATAAACAGCAGCCATGTAGAAAATTTCATGCCCCAAAAGATTTATCACCAAAGTACCTCACAAAAAACGAATAACATGCCAGTAAACGTTTTAAACATACACTTTAAAAGTTAGATAGTGTTATTAATAAGCCTGCTACCAGTCGCTTCTACTGCAGTTAAGGCTTATACAATACTTCAGTATTAACAGTATTTTCTTAGTCAAATTCCATTCCTTAGAAAAATACTTATTGTACATACATTCATCAGCCTGATACCAGTCGCTGCTGCATTTAAGGCTGTACTTACATTACATAGGTATCAGCAGTATTTTCTTAGTCAATTCCATTCCTTAGAAAAATAATTTACTGCACATACCTCGTTTGCAGGATTCCCCACATGCTATTCCCTTTCTGAAAGTTACCCCACTCCTCAGAATGTGCGAGAACAGCCAGTGGATCTTAGTTACTTCTGCTAAGATCATAGAAAACGCAGGCAGATTCTTCTTCTAAATACTGCCTGAGAACAAACAGCACACTCCGGTGCCATTTAAAATAACAAACTTTTGATTGAAGAAATAAACTAAGTATAAAAACACCACAGACCTCTCACAACGACCTATCTAGTTGAGTTGCAAGAGAATGACTGGATATGACATGTGAGGGGAGGAGCTATATAGCAGCTCTGCTTGGGTGATCCTCTTGCAACTTCCTGTTGGGAAGGAGATATAATCCCATAAGTAATGGATGACCCGTGGACTGAATACACTTAACAAGAGAAATAAAAGGTTACAGAGGATAAAGAATATGCCCAAACAGTCTAAACAAACTCAGCTAATAAATACTGTCCAGTGTACATCAAGTAAAGTAAACCACAACTTTTACAAGTAAAATAATAATATCTTCTAGACCTATTCAGCAAACTAATTTGCTAATTTTAAGGTATTGATTCATTAAAGAGTTCGCGTAATAGAAAGGTACAATTTAAACCTTTCTACCTCTACATAACAGATTAGGTTGAGGCTGTTGCTTAACCGGGCAGTATACACCAATTTTTATTTAACTGCATGTAATAGACATTATTATAAAGAAGAATATGCACAGATACTGATATCCAAATCCAGTGTAAAAAAACTTTTAAAAACTAATTAAGAAGCTGTCAATTTAGCACTGTTGATGAGATTAGCCTGGGACACCAACTGAAAAGGACTGAGAGCAGAACCTCCCCCCTCCCCTGCATATGAAAAGACCCATTATACAAACAGAAGCAGGCTGAAGTCTGTATACATTTAAAACTTTTGGGCTTGGTTAGGTGTCTGAAAACCAGCACAATGTTATTTAAAAATAAGCAAAACTATACATTTTTTTACAAAAACACTCCCAGATGCGCTATATAAATAGATCATCTATAAAACATTTATGCAAAGAAAAATCTAGTATGCAATGTCCATTTAACCTTATTGCTTTTGAGTACTACAGAATTAGCAACTAACTAGGACAAGTTCACTCATATTTTGGATAGCAGTGATAAAAGGTTTAATTGTGAATTAGCTGCATACCCATTTATTACAAAGGGTCACAGAGCACAATATCTCCTCATTGCTGATATTTACTATATTATGCTGTACAGCGATACAGTTTCTTTCAGCAACAATGTAGTGAACGTGCCGATGAAGACTGAAGTTTTCTGCAAGAACCTCCACCAGTATGTACATATACAAATTGTCCACAGCACCTTTATCTTGAAATCACTCCTTTATTTGGACAGATAAAACATGCAATATTTTGGGCCTTTCAGCCCTTAATCATGCATCATCAAGGAGTGTTATTATACTGTAACCTTCATAAAGGTAACACTTTTTAGTAGAGAGATAAGACTTTCTTAGGCATGAGAACAGTTGAAACCACCATTATAAGACATACCTACATGATAAGCTTATACAAAAAACAAAAACTGTAACAAGTGTAATATAAAAAATAATTAAAATAGAAATGTAATGTAATGTAAATGCAAAGTAAATGCAACAAAAAAAACATATTAGAGTACAATTAGAGCCATTTGAAGCTTATATAACATGTGGGCCCCTGCCTTTACACATCAGCAGTGCCATGCATAATAACATAAGAGGTAAGGCAGCAGAATTTATTATCTGGTTTACAGGGACACATTTGCTTGGATGGTCACCTTTAAAAATAGTTAATTATAAAAAGCAGAACAAAAAAATAGAACTTCCTGGGATGAGTGCCCATATTGTTAGGAATCACAGTATTTGTTTGAGAAATATATTAAGCATCAAAAGTTGTCAATAAGGATCTTGTTGTTACTTCATCCAAGTTATATTGCAAACTGAAATTCCCCAGGAAATAGATATGTTAACTTATATTAGAGGATATATAAGGAAGCAAACAACCCTCTCCAAAGTGCAAAACATAAGATGTGTGTATGTATTACTAACCAGCAAATCAAATCACCAGATCGTAATAAATTGTACTACCAAAATATAAAGTACAACTTCTGCAGACCATCGATCTATACAGCAAGGCTATCTAGGCTTGAAACTCTTGGATGGTAAAAGTCCAGGATCTGTGAAAGGGACGTTTTCAGAGCAATGTCTATCTTTTTCTGCCAGAAGTAGTAAAGTCAAATTTATCAAAATCATTCATGAAACCTGAAGACACAGCAGTTTACCCTAGACAGTTATTTCAAGGGCTGTACCATCCCCAGAAGCTAGTCAATATCATTATAGGCTTATCCAGTTTTCAGAGAACATACAGGAGTGAAATAAAGATTCAGACTGAGCCAAACCAAAAACCAAGACAAAAGAAATCCACTGTATCTTGTGCAAAATATTTCCCACGTCTCTGCAACCACAAACTCCACCAGACTTGTGCCCCACATATGCAAGTCAATAGCTTCTTAGCGACCTTGATAGAAGGGCCAATACCACTCCACAGCACCAGAGATTCAATACCCAGATCGTCTACTACTCAATCTCTATAGAGACCCAAGTCCTGCTCAGATAGGCCAGCCGCTCCCCCCCAGGCAATAGCAGGCAGCAAACTACTACTGTGGATTCACTCAAGCACCCTGGAGATAGAATCCCCATTATATCATTCTTTCATTTGAACAGGGAAGCTGCTCTTGGCTACTTTGTGAGTATCACCTGTAGCTCATGTTTGTTGCGCTTGCCCCATAACATACAACATCCTGTTCACAAGTGTCCACTGACCGTTAACTGCCCGTAATACCATCCTAATTACCTGAGCACATCCCCATTGGTTCCCTTCTACATTTCTTTAAATAACATTTATCTTTCTCCAGTTGTACAAAAAGCTTATTAATACTGTCAAATAGTCTCAGTTCAAAGTCCTCTAATATCATTAGATTATGTAAAGCTCTTCCATATCCATACTTAGTAAAGATAAAACTATTAGCGCAGTTAGCAGTCCATATGTGACTGCCCTACCCCGGGCAACGGGGGGTTTCTTGAGGTTTCACTAGTATGCCGAACGCAACGATTGGAGGAAGCCAGATTTGTCATCCATATGCTAAAGAAAGCAGGAGATGCGGGCGGAGGATAGGCCTTATGTTTACCATACTGGAAAGGTAAGTATTTTAAAAAATAAGCGTCTTTGTAAACTTTAATGAATGAAAGTGCCCATGTTATTTAAGATTATTTTTTGATCCTGGGTTTTAATTCATTACAGTTTACAATCACTTTAGCATACCCTGTACGTCGCTGGTCGTTTAGGGATTGTCTGGTTATAATAGAGTGGGTCTTGCTGCTCGCGTTATTAGACCTTTCCTCCTGCAGGCTTGCTAAAATAGCGTGGTCTCGCTGCTGGCGGAGAGACCGTGCTATTGAAAAAGTCACATAGAAAGACCAGCAACGCACAGAGTACACCGTTGGTTATTAAGGGGTTAAAAAAGTTTCCAATTTACTTCTATTATAAAATTTGCTTCTTTCCCATGATATTCTGTGTTTAAGAGATACCTAGGAAGACATCTGAAGCACTGCGTGGCACAAAACAGTGCTGCCCTCTAGTGATGTTGCAAATGGATAGCATTCTTGCAAAATTGCTGCCAAATAGTGTTCCAGAAATGGGCAGACTCCTAAGCATATTTCCTAGCTTTTCAACAAAAAATACCAAGAGGAACAAATAAAAATTGATAATAGAAGTAAATTAGAACGATGTTTAAAATTGCAGGCCTTGAGGCCGAATTATCAAAGGTCTTGCGGACCTGATCCGACAGTGCGGATCAGGTCCGCAAGACCTCGCTGAATGCAGAGAGAAATACGCTCTCCGTATTCAGCATTGCACCACCAGCTCACAAGAGCTGCTGGTGCAACGCCGCCCCCTGCAGACTCACGGACAATCGGCCGCCAGCAGGGGGTGTCAATCAACCCAATCGTACTCAATCGCGTTGAATTCCGGCGATTCCTGTCCGACTGATCTGAGCAGGCGGACAGGGTTATAGAGCAGCGGTCTTTGTGACCGCTGCTTCATAACTGCTGTTTCTGGCGAGTCTGAAGACTCGCCAGAAACACGGGCCCACGTGCTCCTTATGGAGCTTTATAAATGGGCCCCTTTATCTCAATCATAAAAGAAAAAAAAAATGAGTTTAATCTCCCTTTAAATTAGAAAAGGGGGCACGATACAAGCTGAAAATCTATTCCAAACATTTTTTATAATACACAAACATTTTATATTACAATCTCCAAGTATTTAAAGTCTCTTTATACTAAAAGTGACAATCTATTGGTTGTCAAACACACAGATGGCAGGTAGCATTTGTTTAAAGTCAGCTCAAGTTAAAGGGACAGTATACACTCATTTTCATATAACTGCATGTAATAGACACTACTATAAAGAATAAGATGCACAGATACTGATATAAAAATCCAGTATAAAACTGTTTAAAAACTTATTTAGAAGCTCTCAGTTTAGCTCCGTTGAAAAGGTAGCTGGAAAGCCAACTGCAAGTGGGAAATAAGACACTCCCCCGTCCCCCTTCTTTTGCATATGAAAAGACCCTTTACCCAAACAGGAGCAAGCTGGAGTAGGTATCTGTCGGTATTCTCCTAAAACTTTGGGGCTTGGTTAGGAGTCTGAAAATCAGAGCAATGTTATTAAAAAATAAGCAAAACTATACATTTTTAAAAAAAAAAAAAAAACCTTTATGGGCTATATAAATAGATCTACAAAACATTTATGCAAAGAAAAATCAGTGTATAATGTCCCTTTAAACAGCTAAAGACAAAAGTTATTTGCTTGAACGGTTTCTCTGTTTTAGTTTGCCATCTACTGGCAATTTTTTGTAACTACCATTCTTATGGTCAGCTTGAATAGAAAAACTGTTTACTTAAAGGGCCATTATAGTAGAAGAATTACATGTTCTAATTTGTCAGATCATGTCATCTTATCACTAAATGCTATATTGTTGACCACTTTTCCGAGAACTGCTGATCTCAATTTGCAAACACCACTGACCCATTGTTGCAGCATCGCTAATGACAAAATTACATGCTCTAATGAATTAGAACATTTTGTCACTATAGCGGCCCTTTAAAAAGCTGTTCATTTAGAAGGTACAAAAAAAACACAACTATTTTTTTCCCCTCATTTAACAAGAAGTATGAACATTTTCCAGGATTTTCAAGTAAAAATCATTTAATAGTGAGATTGGTTTTATTGTATGGTGAAGCGGTCAAGAATCAGTAGGCTAGTTGCAAAATAGGTAACGCAAGAAATTAAATTGGTTAAGCAAATGTAACTATGCCTTGAGACAAGATTAATACATTTAATTAAACCATTATAAAATAGAGATTGTATTTCTTTAGAAGTCCCTTGTTCCTCTACAGTCGATGGGAACTACTCTGGAATGTATTTTGCTGTATTTGTGAGACATCTGACCAATCAGTAAGGGGAAAGTAAATTCACTGTGTACATGCACGCTCACACATATGGCCAGTCATGTCCCAGGGTATGGTTAGAAAAATCACAGGAGCTTAAAGGGACACTAAACCCAAACTTTTTCTTTAATGATTCAGATAGAGGATGCAATTTTAAGAAACTTTCCAATTTTCCCCTAATATCAATTTTTCTTCGTTCTCTTGCTATCTTTATTTCAAAAGCAGGAATGTAAAGCTTAATAGCTGGCCCATTTTAGGTCCAGAGCCTGGGTTATGCTCGTTTATTGGTTTACTAAATGTAGCCACCAAAAAGCAAGCGCTATCCAAGGTGCTGAACCTAAAATAGACTGGCTCCTAAGCTTTAAAAGTTCTGCTCTTTTAAAATAAGGATAGCAACAGAACAAAGAAAATTTGATAATAGGAGTAAATGAGAAAGTTGCTTAACCCCTTAATGACCGGACCATTTTTCAATTTTCTTACCCTTAATGACAATGGCTATTTTTACATTTCTGCAGTGTTTGCGTTTAGCTGTAATTTTCCTCTTACTCGTTTACTGTACCCACACATATTATATACCGTTTTTCTCCTCATTAAATGGACTTTCTAAAGATACCATTATTTTCATCATATCTTATAATTTACTAAAAAAAAATGATAAAATATGAGGAAAAAATGGAAAAAAAACACACTTTTTCTAACTTTGACCCCCAAAATCTGTTACACATCTACAATCACCAAAAAACACCCATGCTAAATAGCTTATAAATTTTGTCCTGAGTTTAGAAATACCCAATGTTTACATGTTCTTTGCTTTTTTTGCAATTTATGGGGCAATAAATACAAGTAGCACTTTGCTATTTCCAAACCACTTTTTTTCAAAATTAGCGCTAGTTACTTTGGAACCCTGATATCTGTCAGGAATACCTGAATATCCCTTGACATGTATATATTTTGTTTTAGAAGACATCCCAAAGTATTGATCTAGGCCTATTTTGGTATATTTCATGCCACCATTTCACCGCCAAATGCGATTAAAAAAAAAAAAAAGTTCACTTTTTCACAAATTTTGTCACAAACTTTAGGTTTCCCACTGAAATTATTTACAAACAGCTTCTGCAATTATGGCACACATGGTTGTAAATGCTTCTCTGGGATCCCCTTTTTCAGAAATAACAGACTTATATGGCTTTGTGGTTGCTTTTTGGTAATTAGAAGGCCGCTAAATGCCGCTGCGCACCACACATGTTTTATGCCCAGGAGTGAAGGGGTTAATTAGGGAGCTTGTAGGGAGCTTGTAGGGTTAATTTTAGCTTTAGTGTAGTAGACAACCCCAAGTATTGATCTAGGCCCATTTTGGTATCTTTTATGCCACCATTTCACCGCCAAATGCGAGCAAATAAAAAAAAAAACTTTACATTTTTCACAATTTTAGGTTTCTCACTGAAATTATTTACAAACAGCTTGTGCAATTATGGCAGAAATTGTTGTAAAAGCTTCTCTGGGATCCCCTTTGTTCAGAAATAGCAGATTTATATGGCTTTGGCGTTGCTTTTTGGTAATTAGAAGGCCGCTAAATGCTGCTGCGCATGTGAATTATGCCCAGCAGTGAAGGGGTTACATTAGGTAGCTTGTAGGGAGCTTGCAGGGTTAATTTTAGAGATCAGCCTCCCACCTGACACATCCCACCCCCTGATCCCTCCCAAACAGCTCTCTTCCCTCCCCCACCCCACAATTGTTACCGCCATCTTAAGTACTGGCAGAAAGTCTGCCAGTACTAAATAAAAGAGTTTTTTTTTTTTTTTTTAAATAAAAATTATAAAATATTTTAGTTGTAATGGACCCCTGCCTTAGCACCAACCTCCCTGATCCCCCCCTCCAGCTCTCTAACCCTCTCCCCTACCTAATTACCGCCATCTTGGGTACTGGCAGCTGTCTGCCAGTACCCAGTTTGGCCCCACAAACCAAACTATTTTAATTTTATTTATATGTTTAATTATTTCTGTAGTGTAGCAGCCCCCCCACAATACCCCCACACCCTCCCCCTCCCAGATCCTTTTAAATGTAAAAAAAAAAAAAAAAACTTTTTCCCCCTTCCTTTTTCATTGGTGTCAGTGTGGCTAATGCGCGCATGTGCACGTGCACGTGCACGTGCACGCGCGCCCACGTGCACACGCGCACACGCTCCCTCCTCCCACCAGACAAAGGCACCATCGGCACCATCACTACCGGTGCAGAGAGGGCCACAGAGTGGCTCTCTCTGCATCGGAGTCTTGTAAAGGGGTATTGCAGGATGCCTCCATATTGAGGCATCACTGCAATACCCTCAGAGCTGCTGGAAGTGATTGTGATCACTTCCAGCACTCTGTTAGACAACTGACGTACCAGGTACGTCCATTGTCATTAACTGCTTGTTAATGCATGACGTACCTGGTACGTCAGTTGTCATTAAGGGGTTAAAATTGCATACTCTATCTGAATCACAAAAGAAAAAAAATGGGTTTAGTGTCCCTTTAAACTAGTAAAGGGGAACAGTATCACTAAACATATAACCAGTGCCCAAATATACTGAAATACAATGTTATAACGTGGCATACATGCTCTTATCTCATTGTTAAAAGAATGTAAACATGCAGAAAGAATAATATGTTTAATATGGAACTATGGCTTATGCAAAGTTATGTAAAGGGGATAAACACATTTAAATTCAGCTTTAGATCAGCAATGACCTACAGGGAGCTAGCAGATACATCTTATTAACCAATGACAAGAGTCATGTGTGTAGTGCATTGCTACATAGGTTTGCTTATCAAAAAGCATATCAAGAGAACAGTTAAATTGGATAATGGAAGTTAAAGGGACAGTCAAATCCAAAAAAAAAAACTTTCATGATTCAAATAGGGCATGTAATGTTAAAGAACCTTCCAAATTACTTTTATTACTATTTTTGCTTTGTTCTCTTGGTATTCTTAGTTGAAAGCTTAACCTAGGAGGTTCAGATGCTAATTTCTTAGACCTTGAAAGCCGCCTCTGCATTTAACAGTTTTTAACCACTAGAGGGCATTAGTTCATGTGTTTCATATAGATAACATTGAGCTCACGCACGTGAATTTACTGAGAGAGCGAGCACCGATTTGCTAAAATGCAAGTCTGTCAAAAGAACTGAAATAAGGGGACTTAGATACAAGATAATCACAGAGGCGAAACGTGTATTATTATAACTGTGTTTGTTATTCAAAACTGGGGAATGGGAAACAAATGTCTTTTAAAATAACAAAAATGCTGGTGTTGACTGTCCCTTTAATTAAGAATCTTAAAATGACAAGCTCTCTCTGAACCACAAAACTAAGGGGTCGATTTATCGAAGGCTAGGCAAATTGTGTATGCTCTTCTCCCGTAAATATACCCCAGCTCGCCTTAGGAGAAGAGCACATGTGCGCCTAAATGCATCAATAAAATAAGTATGACTTTCATATCTATTTAAGTATTTAAAATGCACACAAACTTTTTTTAAGCTAACTCAATAATAAACTAGGCTAAATAGTAACTGTTAGCATCATTAATGTAAAAACATACTCTACAAGCTCTGACTGACTCTGAATTCACGTGCTGCAAACAAACACACACACACAAACACACACACACACACGCAAACACACACACACAAACACACACACATGCAAACACACACAAACACACACAAACACACACAAACACACACGCAAACACACACACACACACACACACGCAAACACACACACACACGCAAACACACACAAACACACACAAACACACACACAAACACACACACACGCAAACACACACACAAACACACACACACACACAAACACACACAAACACACGCAAACACACACACACGCAAACACACACACACGCAAACACACACACACGCAAACACACACACACGCAAACACACACACACGCAAACACACACACACGCAAACACACACACGCAAACACACACACACACAAACACACACACACAAACACACACACACGCAAACACACAAACACACACAAACACAAACACACACAAACATCAGTCAAATATAAATCTTAAATCTGTTCCAGCTGCTTATGCCAATCAATGTTCTGATCATCTAAGTAAATTGTATATCACATGCAGTCAGAGAAGAAAATATTAACAATAACGCAAGGTTTAATATGGTATCACATCACAGTACAGAGTGTCAGTGGAATGCACTCATCCTTTATGGCACAAATTTATATTAATGCCAGAGTTTAATTTGTCACTTCAAACGCACAAAAGCAGAAAAAACATAATTTATGCTTACCTGATAAATTCCTTTCTTCTGTTGTGTGATCAGTCCACGGGTCATCATTACTTCTGGGATATAACTCCTCCCCAACAGGAAATGCAAGAGGATTCACCCAGCAGAGCTGCATATAGCTCCTCCCCTCTACGTCAGTCCCAGTCATTCGACCAAGAATCAACGAGAAAGGAGTAACCAAGGGTGAAGTGGTGACTGGAGTATAATTTAAAAGATATTTACCTGCCTTAAAACAGGGCGGGCCGTGGACTGATCACACAACAGAAGAAAGGAATTTATCAGGTAAGCATAAATTATGTTTTCTTCTGTTATGTGTGATCAGTCCACGGGTCATCATTACTTCTGGGATACCAATACCAAAGCAAAAGTACACGGATGACGGGAGGGATAGGCAGGCTCATTATACAGAAGGAACCACTGCCTGAAGAACCTTTCTCCCAAAAATAGCCTCCGAAGAAGCAAAAGTGTCAAATTTGTAAAATTTGGAAAAAGTATGAAGCGAAGACCAAGTTGCAGCCTTGCAAATCTGTTCAACAGAGGCCTCATTCTTAAAGGCCCAAGTGGAAGCCACAGCTCTAGTGGAGTGAGCTGTAATTCTTTCAGGAGGCTGCTGTCCAGCAGTCTCATAGGCTAAACGTATTATGCTACGAAGCCAAAAAGAGAGAGAGGTAGCAGAAGCTTTTTGACCTCTCCTCTGTCCAGAATAAACGACAAACAGGGAAGAAGTTTGGCGAAAATCTTTAGTTGCCTGCAAGTAGAACTTGAGGGCACGAACTACATCCAGATTGTGTAGAAGACGTTCCTTCTTTGAAGAAGGATTTGGACACAAGGATGGAACAACAATCTCTTGATTGATATTCCTGTTAGTGACTACCTTAGGTAAGAACCCAGGTTTAGTACGCAGAACTACCTTGTCTGAGTGAAAAATCAGATAAGGAGAATCACAATGTAAGGCTGATAACTCAGAGACTCTTCGAGCCGAGGAAATAGCCATTAAAAACAGAACTTTCCAAGATAACAATTTTATATCAATGGAATGAAGGGGTTCAAACGGAACACCCTGTAAAACGTTAAGAACTAAGTTTAAACTCCATGGCGGAGCAACAGCTTTAAACACAGGCTTGATCCTAGCTAAAGCCTGACAAAAGGCCTGGACGTCTGGATTTTCTGACAGACGCCTGTGTAACAAGATGGACAGAGCTGAAATCTGTCCCTTTAATGAACTAGCTGATAAACCCTTTTCTAACCCTTCTTGTAGAAAAGACAATATCCTAGGGATCCTAATCTTACTCCAGGAGTAACGTTTGGATTCGCACCAGTATAGGTATTTACGCCATATTTTATGGTAAATCTTTCTGGTAACAGGCTTCCTAGCCTGTATGAGGGTATCAATAACCGACTCAGAAAAACCACGTTTTGA
Source organism: Bombina bombina (assembly GCF_027579735.1). NCBI lineage: Eukaryota > Metazoa > Chordata > Amphibia > Anura > Bombinatoridae > Bombina > Bombina bombina. The sequence continues at coordinate 939,054,924 of NC_069503.1, forward strand.
TAAAATCAAGCGTTCAATTTCCAAGCAGTCAGCTTCAGAGAAGTTAGATTTTGATGTTTGAATGGACCCTGTATCAGAAGGTCCTGTCTTAGAGGTAGAGACCAAGGCGGACAGGATGACATGTCCACTAGATCTGCATACCAAGTCCTGCGTGGCCATGCAGGCGCTATTAGAATCACTGATGCTCTCTCCTGTTTGATTTTGGCAATCAATCGAGGAAGCAGCGGGAAGGGTGGAAACACATAAGCCATCCCGAAGTTCCAAGGTGCTGTCAAAGCATCTATCAGAACCGCTCCCGGATCCCTGGATCTGGACCCGTAGTGAGGAAGTTTGGCGTTCTGGCGAGACGCCATGAGATCTATCTCTGGTTTGCCCCAACGTCGAAGTATTTGGGCAAAGACCTCCGGATGAAGTTCCCACTCCCCCGGATGAAAAGTCTGGCGACTCAAGAAATCCGCCTCCCAGTTCTCCACTCCCGGGATGTGGATTGCTGACAGGTGGCAAGAGTGAGACTCTGCCCAGCGAATTATCTTTGATACTTCCACCATTGCTAGGGAGCTTCTTGTCCCTCCCTGATGGTTGATGTAAGCTACAGTCGTGATGTTGTCCGACTGAAACCTGATGAACTCCCGAGTTGTTAATTGGGGCCAAGCCAGAAGGGCATTGAGAACTGCTCTCAATTCCAGAATGTTTATTGGAAGGAGACTCTCCTCCTGATTCCATAGTCCCTGAGCCTTCAGAGAATTCCAGACAGCGCCCCAACCTAGTAGGCTGGCGTCTGTTGTTACAATTGTCCAGTCTGGCCTGCTGAATGGCATCCCCCTGGACAGGTGTGGCCGAAAAAGCCACCATAGAAGAGAATTTCTGGTCTCTTGATTCAGATTCAGAGTAGGGGACAAATCTGAGTAATCCCCATTCCACTGACTTAGCATGCACAATTGCAGCGGTCTGAGGTGTAGGCGTGCAAAAGGTACTATGTCCATAGCCGCTACCATTAAGCCGATCACCTCCATGCATTGAGCTACTGACGGGTGTTGAATGGAATGAAGGACACGGCATGCATTTTGAAGCTTTGTTAACCTGTCTTCTGTCAGGTAAATCTTCATTTCTACAGAATCTATAAGAGTCCCCAAGAATGGAACTCTTGTGAGAGGAAAAAGAGAACTCTTCTTTTCGTTCACTTTCCATCCATGCGACCTTAGAAATGCCAGAACTAACTCTGTATGAGACTTGGCAGTTTGAAAGCTTGAAGCTTGTATTAGAATGTCGTCTAGGTACGGAGCTACCGAAATCCCTCGCGGTCTTAGTACCGCCAGAAGGGCACCCAGAACCTTTGTGAAGATTCTTGGGGCCGTAGCCAATCCGAATGGAAGAGCTACAAACTGGTAGTGCCTGTCTAAGAAGGCAAACCTTAGATACCGGAGATGATTTGTGGATCGGTATGTGAAGGTAAGCATCTTTTAAATCCACTGTGGTCATGTACTGACCCTTTTGGATCATGGGTAAGATTGTCCGAATAGTTTCCATTTTGAACGATGGAACTCTTAGGAATTTGTTTAGAATCTTTAAATCTAAGATTGGCCTGAAAGTTCCCTCTTTTTTGGGAACCACAAACAGGTTTGAGTAGAACCCTTGTCCTTGTTCCGACCGCGGAACCGGATGGATCACTCCCATTAATAACAGATCTTGTACACAGCGTAGAAACGCTTCTTTCTTTATCTGGTTTGTTGACAACCTTGAGAGATGAAATCTCCCTCTTGGGGGAGATAATTTGAAGTCTAGAAGGTATCCCTGAGATATGATCTCTAGTGCCCAGGGATCCTGAACATCTCTTGCCCAGGCCTGGGCGAAGAGAGAAAGTCTGCCCCCCACTAGATCCGGTCCCGGATCGGGGGCTCTCGGTTCATGCTGTCTTTGGGGCAGCAGCAGGTTTCCTGGCCTGCTTGCTCTTGTTCCAGGACTGGTTAGGCTTCCAGCCTTGCCTGTAACGAGCAACAGCTCCTTCCTGTTTTGGTGCAGTGGAGGTTGATGCTGCTCCTGTCTTGAAATTCCGAAAGGAACGAAAATTAGACTGTCTAGCCTTAGCTTTGGCTTTGTCTTGAGGTAGGGCGTGGCCCTTACCTCCTGTAATGTCAGCGATAATTTCTTTCAAACCGGGCCCAAATAAAGACTGCCCCTTGAAAGGTATATTAAGTAATTTGGACTTAGAAGTAACATCCGCTGACCAGGATTTTAGCCACAGCGCCCTACGTGCCTGTATGGCGAATCCTGAGTTCTTAGCCGTAAGTTTGGTTAAATGTACTACGGCCTCCGAAATGAAAGAATTAGCTAGTTTAAGGACTCTAAGCCTGTCCGTAATGTCGTCTAGCGTAGATGAACTAAGGTTCTCTTCCAGAGACTCAATCCAAAATGCTGCCGCAGCCGTAATCGGCGCGATACATGCAAGGGGTTGCAATATAAAACCTTGTTGAACAAACATTTTCTTAAGGTAACCCTCTAATTTTTTATCCATTGGATCTGAAAAAGCACAGCTATCCTCCACCGGGATAGTGGTACGCTTAGCTAAAGTAGAAACTGCTCCCTCCACCTTAGGGACCGTTTGCCATAAGTCCCGAGTGGTGGCGTCTATTGGAAACATCTTTCTAAATATTGGAGGGGGTGAGAACGGCACACCGGGTCTATCCCACTCCTTAGTAACAATTTCAGTTAGTCTCTTAGGTATAGGAAAAACGTCAGTACTCGCCGGTACCGCAAAGTATTTATCCAACCTACACAGTTTCTCTGGTATTGCAACGGTGTTACAATCATTGAGAGCTGCTAAGACCTCCCCTAGTAATACACGGAGGTTCTCCAATTTAAATTTAAAATTTGAAATATCTGAATCCAATCTGTTTGGATCAGAACCGTCACCCACAGAATGAAGCTCTCCGTCCTCATGCTCTGCGATCTGTGACGCAGTATCAGACATGGCCCTAGTATTGTCAGCGCACTCTGTTCTCACCCCAGAGTGATCACGCTTGCCTCTTAGTTCTGGTAATTTAGACAAAACTTCAGTCATAACAGTAGCCATATCTTGTAATGTTATCTGTAATGGCCGCCCAGATGTACTAGGCGCCATAATATCACGCACCTCCCGGGCGGGAGATGCAGGTACTGTCGCGTGAGGCGAGTTAGTCGGCATAACTCTCCCCTCGCTGTTTGGTGAAATTTGTTCACATTGTACAGATTGACTTTTATTTAAAGTAGCATCAATACAGTTAGTACATAAATTTCTATTGGGCTCCACCTTGGCATTGGAACAAATGACACAGATATCTTCCTCTGAGTCAGACATGTTTAACACACTAGCAATAAACTTGCAACTTGGTTATAATCTTTTTTAGCAAAAACGTACTGTGCCTCAAAGAGGTACTAAACGATTAAATGACAGTTGAAATAATGAACTGAAAAACAGTTATAGCATCAAACTTTAAAACAACACAACTTTTAGCAAAGGTTTGTTCCCATTAGTAAAATGACAATAATTAAATTTGACATAAAAATTACAGAGCAACGTTTTTATTCACAGTCAATATAAATTTCTCACAGCTCTGCTGAGAGAATCTACCTCCCTCCAAAGAAGTTTGAAGACCCCTGAGATCTGTCAGAGATGAACCGGATCATGCAGGAAAAAGGAGTAACTGACTGGAATTTTTTGATGCGTAGCAAAGAGCGCCAAAAACGGCCCCTCCCTCTCCCACACAGCAGTGAAGAGAAAACGAAACTGTCACAATTAAAAGCAAACAACTGCCAAGTGGAAAATAATGCCCAAATATTTATTCACACAGTACCTCAGCAATGTAAACGATTCTACATTCCAGCAAAAACGTTTAACATGATAAAAACTTAATAAAATGATTAGTGACTTTTAACAGAGTAGTTCCGGTGAAATACCATCCCCAGAATACTGAAGTGTATACATACATGTCATTATAACGGTATGGCAGGATTTTCTCATCAATTCCATTCAGAAAATAAAAACTGCTACATACCTCAATGCAGATTCATCTGCCCGCTGCCCCCTGATCTGAAGCTTTTACCTCCCTCAGATGGCCGAGAACAGCAATATGATCTTAACTACTCCGGTTAAAATCATAGTAAAAAACTCTGGCAGATTCTTCCTCAAACTCTGCCAGAGAAGTAATAACACGCTCCGGTGCTATTGTAAAATAACAAACTTTTGATTGAAGTCATAAAAACTAAGTATAATCACCATAGTCCTCTCACACATCCTATCTAGTCGTTGGGTGCAAGAGAATGACTGGGACTGACGTAGAGGGGAGGAGCTATATGCAGCTCTGCTGGGTGAATCCTCTTGCATTTCCTGTTGGGGAGGAGTTATATCCCAGAAGTAATGATGACCCGTGGACTGATCACACATAACAGAAGAAAAATATATTTAAAACTTTGACTTCTTCATTTGACACAAAAATTGAGTTGAGGGAGAGGTAAAATTAAAAGTTCCAATTTCCCTCAAATTTGTAATTTTTGGCTTTAAATGTCTAAATAAAAAACACAGGCATTAGGTATGCACTGCAGCCATATAGTACTTGGCACGTGCACACTCCTGTGGCTGCAAAGTATGTCATACAGTGTTGTGACACATGCACATTCCTGAGACTACAAGGCATTCACTGCTGCTATACAGTGCTGAAAACACATGCACACTCCTGAGACTACAAGGTGTGCACTGCTGCTATACAGTGCTGAAAACACATCCACACTCCTAAAACTATAAGGTATACAGTGCTGAAAACACATGCACACTCCTGAGACTACAAGATGTGCACTGCTGCTATACAGTGCTGAAAACACATGCACACTCCTAAAACTACAAGGTGTGCACTGCTGCTATACAGTGCTGAAAACACATGCACACTCCTGAGACTACAAGGTGTGCACTGCTGCTATACAGTGCTGAAAACACATGCACACTCCTGAGACTACAAGGTGTGCACTGCTGCTATACAGTGCTGAAAACACATGCACACTCCTGAGACTACAAGGTGTGCACTGCTGCTATACAGTGCTGAAAACACATGCACACTCCTGAGACTACAAGGTGTGTACTGCTGCTATACAGTGCTGAAAACACATGCACACTCCTGAGACTACAAGGTGTGCACTGCTACTACACAGTGCTGAAAACACATGCAATCTCCTGAGACTACAAGGTGTGTACTGCTGCTATACAGTGCTGAAAACACATGCACACTCCTGAGACTGCAAGGTGTGTACTGCTGCTATACAGTGCTGAAAACACATGCACACTCCTCCTGAGACTACAAAACGCACTGCTGCTATACAGTGCTGAAAACACATGCACACTCCTGAGACTACAAAAAGGTGTGCACTGCTGCTATACAGTGCTGAAAACACATGCACACTCCTGAGACTACAAAAAGGTATGCACTGCTGCTATACAGTGCTGAAAACACATGCACACTCCTGAGACTACAAAAAGGTATGCACTGCTGCTATACAGCGTGAAAACACATGCACACTCCTGAGACAACGTGTGCACTGCTGCTATACAGTGCTCAAAAAACTTCTACAACTCCTGAGACCACAAGGTGCATTCTGCTGCTATACAGTGATGAAAACACATGCACACACCTGAGACTACACTGCTGCTATATAGTGCTGAAAAAATGTGCACACTCCAGAGATTACAAGGCATGCACTGCTGCTATACAGTGCTTAAAACACGTGCACACTCCTGAGACTACAAGTTATGCTCTTTAACAATGAAACTTAGAGAACATGGTAAATTGGAACGATTTATAACATTGTACACCCTACCCGAATCATAAAAGTTATTTTGACTTTTGTGTTCTTTAATGATTTTTTTTTGCCATGTTTATTTCAAGACACGATTATAGCATCAAAAAAAGTCTAAAATATATCATAACACCATATATATAGGTTTTCAATTAGAAAGGATGAGCATCCAATAGTGATTTTGCTAAACTTCCAGATATGTGAATAAATAAAATTCTAAAAATGCTATCGTTTTAGCACTGTGCCTGAGCAAAATATGTTGTCTTTAAAATATCTCTGGTAACAGTTTGAATTTACTGCAAGGTTTTTAAAAGGCAACGTAAGTACCAGGCACCTGTCTCTCAGCTGTGTTAGTTGTCTAGATTGTGATCTAATAAAAAGAAACAGCCTTATCAGTCGCACAAAAACCTAGGGAACACATTCACCAATTTAATATTTGAAACTGTGCCACATTTCATGCACTTTCAATTCATCATTCCTGAGATAATCACTTAAACATAAGGCAATATATTTTATACCAACATTAAATGCATCTCTCTCTCTATATATATATATAGCCACTGATTTTACATTTTCTATGTCCTGTTTAAGTGTAATGACATCACAATGATAAAATGCGCTTTTCATTTCCCCTTTACTTCTAATATCTATTTACAAATATTTATAGTATGGGTATTCTCTTTACGGGACAGCACTGGCATTACCCATGGGAGCCCCAGTCATGTACAAGCTTATAACTCCAGCCAGAAAAAGCCCTTTTAAAAAGAGAAATCACTGGTGCATTGTGACCATTCAATACACAGTTTTCACACCAAGCTTAAAGGGACTTGAAACCCATAAAAAATCCTTTCACGAACCGTTCCTTAGGCCTCCCTAAAAGGCCAGATTTTCAGGATATCTGAACTGGAGCACAGGTTAGTCAATTAGAAAAACTTGGTTATTAATCTGTTCTCACCAAAGGTAACCCTGAAAATCTGGCCTGTTAAGGAGGCCTAAGGACAGGTGTGAAAACCCCTGAGAGCACACAATTTTAAACAAATTTCCAATTTAACTTACACAACATTTATTTTATTTTTTTCCTTTAAATTTTTTTTAAAGCGAAATGAAAGTCAAAATGAAACGGTCATAAATCAAATAGAACATGCCCTTTTTAATAGGCTTTTTCTACGTACTTCTCTTATTAGATGTACTGTTCTCTTTGTTGCAAAGCATACTCAGATAGGCTCAGGAGCACAAATGTACTACTGGGAGCTAGCTGGTGATTGGTCGGTACAAACGTCTTGTCATTGGCTGACCAGATCTGAATCTGGCTACCAGTAGTGCACTGCTGCTCTGGAGCTATTTGTTCAGATGGACATTAAACACTAAATACATTTTATAAGCATAGTATTGAGGTTATTCCCTGCTTCCCTCTAGTCGTTGGTGCCACCATGTTGACTTTCCAGTGCTGACCTGTTTGCACTTGTGCAGCAACTCTCCTTCAGATACCTGCAGTGTAACCTAGGTTCCAAAATGGCAGCAGCCATGATTAGAGGAAGGTGCATGAGATGTATTTTGTGTGTTGTGTCTAGGGTTGCCACCTCAGCCATGTTTTCCTGGACACTTATGAGTTACACATTCTGCAGGGTGTGCAGGGAGGAACATGTATTGTGTTTCTGGACAGCACTATTTATATTCCTGCCTGCAAACCCTGCAGCATGTGTAACTTATAAGTGTTCTGTATTTTAAGGGACGGATGGCAACCCTAGTTGTGTCCCTTTAACCCATGGTAGCAGTAAAACTCAGTTATATGCAAGAAAAAGTGCAATAATAAAATTCTCTTTTTTATGTCCCTTTTAATTAACCCCTTAATGACCGGACCATTTTTCAATTTTCTTACCCTTAATGACAATGGCTATTTTTACATTTCTGCAGTGTTTGTGTTTAGCTGTAATTTTCCTCTTACTCATTTACTGTACCCATACATATTATATACCGTTTTTCTCGCCATTAAATGGACTTTCTAAGGATACCATTATTTTCATCATATCTTATAATTTCCTATAAAAAAAAATATAAAATATGAGGAAAAAATTGAAAAAAACACACTTTTTCTAACTTTGACCCCCAAAATCTGTTACACATCTACAATCACCAAAAAACACCTATGCTAAATAGTTTCTAAATTTTGTCCTGAGTTTAGAAATACCCAATGTTCACATGTTCTTTACTTTTTTTGCAAGTTATAGGGCCATAAATACAAGTAGCACTTTGCTATTTCCAAACAACTTTTTTTCAAAATTAGCGCTAGTTACATTGGAACCCTGATATCTGTCAGGAATACCTGAATATCCCTTGACATGTATATATTTTTTTTTAGAAGACAACCCAAAGTATTGATCTAGGCCCATTTTGGTATATTTCATGCCACCATTTCACCGCCAAATGTCATCAAATAAAAAAAAAAGTTCACTTTTTCACAAATTTTGTCACAAACTTTAGGTTTCCCACTGAAATTATTTACAAACAGCTTCTGCAATTAAGGCACAAATGGTTGTAAATGCTTCTTTGGGATCCCCTTTGTTCAGAAATAGCAGACTTATATGGCTTTGTGGTTGCTTTTTGGTAAGTAGAAGGCCGCTAAATGCTGCTGCGCACCACACGTAAATTATGCCCAGCAGTTAAGGGGTTAAATTAGGTAGCTTGTAGGGAGCTTGCAGGGTTAATTTTAGCTTTAGGGTAGAGATCAGCCTCCCACCTGACACATCCCACCCCCTGATCCCTCCCAAACAGTTCTCTTCCCTCCCCCACCCCACAATTGTCCCCGCCATCTTAAGTACTGGCAGAAAGTCTGCCAGTACTAAATAAAAGGAGTTTTTATTTTTTTTAATAAAAAAAAATAAAATGTTTTAGCTGTGATGGACTCCTGCCTTAGCCCCAACCTCCATGATCCCCCCCCCAGCAATCTAACCCTCTCCCCTACCTAATTGCCGCCATCTTGGGTACTGGCAGCTGTCTGCCAGTACCCAATTTGCCCCCCAAAAAAGTGTTTTTAATTATTTTTTATTACTAATTTATTTTTTTCTGTAGTGTAGCAGCCCCCCACAATACCCCAACCCCCTCCCCCTCCCAGATCCTCATATATATATATTTCCCCCCCTCTTCCCACTCATTGGTGTCAGTGTGGGTAGGTGATCGCGGGCGTGCGCGCGCACCCGCGCGCGCACGCGCATGCGCGCCCCCGCGCGCTCCCGGCACCCGGCGTGCACATTGCACTAACAGGAGCCGGATGCCGGGTAGCGATGGGCCGCCCACCCGCCTCCCAGTTGCGCTCCCACCCACCAACGAACCGGCCGCATCGCTACCGGTGCAGAGAGGGCCACAGAGTGGCTCTCTCTGCATCGGATGCTTTCTAAGGGTATTGCAGGATGCCTCAATATCGAGGCATCACTGCAATACCCTGAGAGCTGCTGGAAGCGATTGCGATCGCTTCCAGCACTCTCTTAGACAAGTGACGTACCAGGTACGTCCATTGTCACTAACTGCAAGTTTTTGCAGGACGTACCTGGTACGTCACTTGTCATTAAGGGGTTAAACACTGATGAAACTTCAAAAGTACAGGACTGAGTACACCTGGGTCCTATGGACTCTTCTGATCATCTGTTTATAGGCATAACTCACACCGTTGCTTTAAAAAAAAAAAAAATATATATATATATATATATATATACACACACACACACACACACATATATAAACTTTAATATAGAATGTTTCAAACTATAAAACAGAGAATGGTGGAGAAATATTAGTAATTGTATCAAGTGCCTTTAACTCAGTTTCTGTTCAATAGGATTCTCAAACCTAGATAAACTAATTTTAAAGCCATACAACAGCACCACCTAGTGGAATAATTGTGACACATGTAAAGGCGTATTCACTACAGCAGTGTTTTTCAACCAGTGTGCCGTGAGAGATCCTCAGGTGTGCCACGGCAGACTGACAACAGTGTGACATATTTTTTAAACTTTGCTTGTTTTTTACTCCCAGTGCAGGGGTAGTTTGTAGGAGGCATGGCATAACAGCACAATACATACAGTATGTGTGTGTTTGTGTGTATGTGTATATATATATGCTGTATTAGGCTACAATGTGTGATTTTTTTTAAATTTTGGGATGGTGGTGTGCCACGGGATTTTTTTAATGTAAAAAAGTGTGCCACGGCAAAAAAAAAGGTTAAAAATCACTGCACTACAGCACAGGCTGTAACCACTTTTAATTTCAGCAAATATATTGAAAATCCACAACCATAAGTGTTAGGAGCATGTAAAATGCCATACAGCAACAAAATTATATAGTGAAGTCTATGTATGATGGAAGCTTTTAATTTCTTCTGTCACCCTAGATATGCTTCTAAATTAATATTGATATTAGGACACATCTGTGTAAATATCAGATCAAAAGAAAATACTATAAGCTAATGAGCATATACAGTCTATATAACATAATATCACAAAAACATTCCCCGGGTGGTTAAAGCAATATCTCATTACATTAGTAGTATGGGGCTGTTTCGCTCTCAGCTCAGGGCTGATGCACCTCAGTGTCTAAATCCCCACGTTTCAGAATTACTGGGGAATGTTCAAAGTACAATGAAATATGAAGTAGAAAATGGAGAGGTTTTCCTGGAACATTTCTAATGCAGCATGGTTGGAATATAACAATGGTTTGGCAACAGCTATTCTGTATATAAAGACGTTGTATTATATCAGTAGTAACAGAATATTAAATACGACTCTGGCACAAAGTAAAATCACAGAGCAATAACGAATCACAAAACAGATCAGCTATCAAGAAGATGGCAGATGTTAAAGGACTAAAATAATGGTTCAGAATTTGCTTGATTTATTATTGTTCTCAAGTGTAAGAGATTATTAAATACTGGGTATTTTATACAAGCTGTTAAATGGTATAATTCTTGAAACTAAAACAAATAAACAACCAACTTACACATTCATATACTAAGCAAAATATTTATGTCTATACCTGTATATCTCTCTTTTCTCTAAATATGAATACTCGAATGTTCTCTATAGAATTGCTGTTAGCAAGAGAGACAGAGGCAGAAATCAACCTCCAATTGGGAGGTTGTTTCCAGTGTTTGGAATATAATGAACTCTCATCAGCTACCTCCCTGATGTCCTTTAAACGTTTAGCTGATTACTTGTTATACCAGCTTTATAGCATTAAACATTATTATTTATTCTACCAATTGAAAATTTCAGTAGCTAAGTATTAGAATTTGTGTATAAAGAGAGGTAATATAAAGATGTCTGCTGTTTTGGGAGGTTCAACCCATTTAAATAAGCATGTTATTGAGAACAAAGGGTTGAGCTTTCTTCAACAATTGTATGACCTATCTAAGTCACAAATTATTATTTTTTTTTATTATTATTATTTTTAACTTTACAGCCCCTTTTTAGGCATGTCTAAATGTGAATAGAAAGGAAAGAGCAAGGGAGGGAAAGCTAGTGATTATCATCTAGGGATATGAGCCAAGACACAGAGATTGCTATATATTTTGATGTTACCTTCTTGTTATCTTGGCTCTCCCTGGCTAATGGTCGCCAATAAGACTAATAGAATGCAATGAAAAGGTGTATAAAGGGTGTGAAGGAACGCAAAATGTACTGCTCAACACAATATTTATTGAAGAAACCACCAAAGAGAACACCTTCCGTCCAAATTTGGCTGAGGTGCATCTCCTCACATCTAATTTGTAATGAGAAATAAAAGGTATGTGGAGACTTCCAAACTGTAGCTTACAAAGTTCTACCAATGAAGAATCTACCTGAAAGAAGTGGAAACCACTCTCCTGGAATACGCCCAGAGCCCATCCAGAAGAGGAACTGCTTTATGCTTGTAGGCTCCAGATATAGCCTAAACAAATGAACTGAAATGGTAGTTTTGGCAAGAGCCAGACCATGAAGAGGACCCTTTCTAATACTGATTCCGCTTGAGTTAAATTTGACATTGAACCACATCTGACTTACAAAGAGGCTTTTCCTGCATAGACTGGGACAGAAAGAAGGTCAAATTATGTCTTGTGCGGAATAAAACGTGGAAACACCTATAGGACAAAATCAGGTCCAAAAAAACAATTTATTCTGATAAATAGAAATATGTTAATCTTCTGAAGACAGAGCTTAAAGTCCTGAAACTCTCCAGACATAAGTAATTCCCACAAGAAAAATGGAGGAAGATCCCAGGGAGGAATTGAAAATCTCTTAACAGGTAAAATATGAGTCAATGATAGGAATAACAGAGATTAAAGGCTCTTGAGCGAAATTCACACCAAAAATAGAGATTGCTGACACATGAAACTTAAAATCTGAATGCAAAGGCTTTACAAATAACAACCGAGCAAAAATTCCAGGAAATTAAAAGAAAAATCTGAAAGAGAGAGCCTTCTAGCCAACATCCAAGAGACGTCGTTTCATTCTGAATTATGTAGATTAAAGAGATAGTAAAGTTAAAATTAAACTTTCATGATTCAGATAGGGAATACCATTTTAAACAACTTTCTAATTTACTTTTATCATCAAATTTGCTTTGTACTCTTGGTATTCTTAGTTGAAAGCTAAACCTAGAAAGGCTTATATGCTAATATCTAAGCACTTGAAGGCGCCTCTTATTTGAATGCATTTTACAGTTTATCCCAGCTAGAGGGGGTTAGTTCATGTGTTTCATCTAAATAACATTTTGCTCATGCACATGGAGTTATTTAAGAGTCAACACTAATTGCCTGAAATGCAAGTCTGTCAAAAAATCTAAGGAGGCAGTCAGCAGAAGCTTAGATACAAGGTAATTACAGTGGTAAAAAGTATATTTCTATAACAGTGTTGGTTAAGCAAAACTGGGGAATGGTAAAAAGGGATTATCTCTCTTTTTAAACATTAACATTTTTGATGTTTACTATCCCTTTAAGTAGTTTTCTTCCTTGTTTTCAATGCAATGAGAAGAAGGTGTATAAAGGGTGGTAGAGCAAAAAAAGTCAAACACAAGAAAAATGGAGGAAGATCCCAGGGATGAACTGACAATTTCTTAACAAGTAAAATATGAGCCAATGCTTGGAATAGCAGAGATTAAAGGCTCTTGAGCTGATTTTGCACCAAAAACAGCAGAGATTGCTGACACATGAAACTTCAAAGTCTGAGGACTAAGGCTATGCAAATGACCACAATGCAGACATTCCAGTAAATGACAGAGAGGGAAATCTAAAGTAGAGAGACTCATAGACAACATCAAGGAGGAAAATGAATCTCATTCTCTAATATGTAGATTAAATAGTTTTCTTCCTAGTTTTTTTTTTTTTTTTTTTTAAATATTTTTATTGAGCATTAGAATAAACAGACAGGAGTTCCAATTTCCGATAACACAAACAAACAGGTGGTATGTTCCATGGCAATGGAATAACATATGAGCAGATAGATACATACATGGGCGGCGATAAAGTGGAATACAATAACATAACCAATATATCTAAATGATACTTGTGTGATAAAATAAAACAAAACTATCCAATACTAATCCTCAGTTTTCCACCTCCGTGACAAAAGTGAGGCCACTTTAGGACCTCCAATACATCTATTTTAAAAAAAAAAAAACTAACAGGAGGGTAACATTAATAAAAGGTCTCTTTTAGACCTTTGAAGTAGTAGTGTAACATAGTAATCAATACTATGCCTTATACTTCTAGATATCTAAAACACATTTTAAAACTTTCAATATAAACCAATATAACAAGAACTAAAACAATTGGGTCAGTTTTTCTGTGGTCTGTGAGGAGGGTGAAATCTCGAATAATTGCTAAAGGAGCATTATGTGGTGAGACCCAAGGAGGTTACTTTTAGTATAATCTAATACGAGCTATAACAGAGGGACCTTAATATTTTATTTGCTGCAGAGTTATGCATTCTGTAAGAGTATCAAGTAGCCTATATAATAACTGGTTAAATCCGTCAACTTATTTATTCTGTAGATGTTTAAACATTCTAGAGGGGGCTTTAGGAATAAGATATCAAACATATATAACTTACTCAAACCTGCATATACACATATATATATATACATACATAGTTCAGGTAAAATCAGATAAGTTCTATAAATTGTTAGAGGACAATGGAAACCAAACAGTCTAAAATGTCCCACATGGTCCAGCACAATCCCTTATATATCACTAATTACCGACCTGTGTTGAGTATTGGCCTTCTATTGTACTATATGATGCAGATTATATCTCCCCATCAGAGGATTATATATACTGTTCGTTCTCGGTCACATACAAAACAGATATTTCAGTACCATAGGTACAATAGGGTACTATTAGCAAGAATTGTGATTCATGCAATGCTACCAATGCCTCCTGCTAATTATTAACCTCCCTATACAACCAGCTTATGATAGAAGGTCAATATTCGAGAGAGGAGTTAAGATGTAGAGCTTCTTTTCTACTTAGTTTAAAACAAAAGATATCCACTCTAACTATAGTCAGATAGGTGTCTATTTTACTATAAATGTGTGACATGGAATTCCGGTGGGCGGGCTGAAGAGAGAGCAGCTTGGAAGGAGAGCTCCGGAGCTCAATTCATCTTAAAAGTATTTTACCTAAAGTATTTCCAGCTGCATTAGTGGTATTTCTGCCTCCTAAAAGCCCAAGTGCACCTTAGCCTTGGTACCCGGCAACTCTAGCACTGGTTAACATCACCTAACCCCCGCCGCAAGTCTGATAGCACATGGAAGTGCGCTTGTAAATAGTTCTGTGCACTCTTAGCCATCCACCTCTCCTTTGGCAACTTAGGTACCCAGGAACTTCTTTGGATCAGGATATCTCATCTCCTGGCCGCCAAGGGGTCAGATAATAACTTTGAAGCCGTTAGGCATTTACCCAGCATCACATCCTATAGAAAATATGGCGCACATTACAGAGGCTATATCGGTAATACTCCTACCATTATTTGATGATTTACAGCAATCGCTGGAGAACATTTTACAATTCACCTGGACCAACAAAGGAGCAATCTCTAGCTTGGAGGTTGTGGAAACTAAACAGTTTTTACTCGTTGAGGATAAAGTTGACTATGTGACTGAGATTGGCTGTAATCACCCGGGTCCCCTCTGTATTGACCCTCCTGCGCTTCTTCCTTGTGATAGTCTCCAAGCTGACAACTCCAGATTACAAACCATAGCTAAGGACTGTGTGCATGTCCCCGGAATTGAAATTCCAACTACACGGGCTGCCTCTGATATGAAAGTTCGTCACTTGCTGCAACCTTGGTATACGGAGGAGCAGACAATGCTACCAAACGATTGCTTATCGGCTTATTCTCACTCATGGATCCCTTTACTTGGTATTCTGGACTGTCCTGGTCACTGTGTACATCTGATAGTACTGGTTTGGCAAATGGATTGTCACAAACAACAAGGGGACTCATATCCACAAAATGGAGTTGGTTAGGTAGTTCTTCTTTGCTGGTGATCTTTAACTTGTATTGCAAATCTTATACGTAATTGGCTTAGCAATACTGACATTTCATACGATACCTTTATCATTATAAGTTATGCAACCCTATCTTTTAGGTTAAGACCCATGCTGCATATAAAGCTTCATGCAACAGATCCTATGCATATTCAGAATATTTTAGAATACTTTATTGTAATTGCGTATTGCTACTTTTCTATAATTTACTTGTATCGGAGTCATAATGCATTAGCAAATTCTTATACTTGCTGCAATATTGAGAGACAATTGTCACTTACATATTACTAACATGAATGAGTGGGCAGCTTTCTCAAACTATGTCTATGTAAATGTAAAAAGAAAAAGCACAGGATCGGCATTTTGCATTCCTGTCTCTTGCAAAATTAACTGATCATTGACTCTGAGGACCTCTAGGGGTGTATTGCAGTACTGCATCTCAGAATTAATTTACAAAATAATAGTTCATCTCCTCTTGGATGTTAATAATCAAGCAAGCTGTTTAGTTATTTCACTCATCACTTTATTAAATTAACAATGCTTAGTCACTCCTTATATGAACCAGACAGTACGGAATGGAAACCAACATCTTCAATCAGAAATCAGTTTTTAAGGTTTTTTGTTTGTTCTCTGTTTGTTAATGTGGTTTGTTTCTCTTAATTAATGCTAGGACCCATAGTAACCTTTATATGCAAGCTTGGAGCCTCGTGTCTACACAGATAATGGACTCACTGCCCTTTAAAACACCCTGCCTAGTGTTCTATCCTATTAAAATGTCATCTTGATCCTCTTATTATTTTCAACAGACATATTATTACAGAAAGAACAATACCTCAGCGAGTGGTTGCTTAATATACACACATCAGCAGGAGCATGCTTCATATCTTAAAGTTAAAGCCTTGCATACAAATAAAAAGGGAACTCTGCACTTACTAAAATAGTGGATACACTGTCCATTAGAAACATGTTGCTGTGTATTGTACTTGCTTATTGGGGGTAACTTGTTTGGCGGTATACTTTCACTGCTATTCAAATAAACACCCCTAATACTGTCCTTGTTAGATATATTTCTGTAGACACGTGGCCCCAGTAAATAATTGTTTGATATATCCCCACCTCTAAGACCTTGCAAGCAAACATGCCTCATAATGATATTCAATAAACGTACCCACGTACATTATCTATCTATCTAGAGATTTGCCTAATTGGCATTCTTCCTCACTAGGATAATGGTTCATTTACTTTTGGGTCTACTCTAATTTGTTTAGTTCAGTTTTTATGTGTTATGTTATATTTTGTTTAATATAGTTAATAAAAATTAAAATCAGAGAGAGTTCAGGGGACAGAAGAGGAGAAAGTTTCAATACCCACATATCATGCTTGTTTTATAGCTAATAACATGTAAGGTTACTTCACAATTCTAATTCTCGCCTGTCTTAGAGAATCGCCTATTATTGGCAACGGTATTGCAAGACATTATGCTCTTAATAATAGGTCTTTGGAACCAATTTTTATTACCTCTATACTATGTGTAACTCGTGCTTTTTTCAAAATATTCTTTAACTGTAACATGAACAGCACTGAATTTTCTGTATGTTATTAATTGCTTACTGTTACCCTGTGCTCTTTTCAATAAAAAGAATTTAAAAAATAACATAATTTATGTAAGAACTTACCTGATAAATTCATTTCTTTCATATTAACAAGAGTCCATGAGCTAGTGACGTATGGGATATACATTCCTACCAGGAGGGGCAAAGTTTCCCAAACCTTAAAATGCCTATAAATACACCCCTCACCACACCCACAAATCAGTTTAACGAATAGCCAAGAAGTGGGGTGATAAGAAAAAAAGTGCGAAGCATATAAAATAAGGAATTGGAATAATTGTGCTTTATACAAAAAAATCATAACCACCACAAAAAAGGGTGGGCCTCATGGACTCTTGTTAATATGAAAGAAATGAATTTATCAGGTAAGTTCTTACATAAATTATGTTTTCTTTCATGTAATTAACAAGAGTCCATGAGCTAGTGACGTATGGGATAATGACTACCCAAGATGTGGATCTTTCCACACAAGAGTCACTAGAGAGGGAGGGATAAAATAAAGACAGCCAATTCCTGCTGAAAATAATCCACACCCAAAATAAAGTTTAACAAAAAACATAAGCAGAAGATTCAAACTGAAACCGCTGCCTGAAGAACTTTTCTACCAAAAACTGCTTCAGAAGAAGAAAATACATCAAAATGGTAGAATTTAGTAAAAGTATGCAAAGAGGACCAAGTTGCTGCTTTGCAGATCTGGTCAACCGAAGCTTCATTCCTAAACGCCCAGGAAGTAGATACTGACCTAGTAGAATGAGCTGTAATTCTCTGAGGCGGAATTTTACCCGACTCAACATAGGCAAGATGAATTAAAGATTTCAACCAAGATGCCAAAGAAATGGCAGAAGCTTTCTGGCCTTTCCTAGAACCGGAAAAGATAACAAATAGACTAGAAGTCTTACGGAAAGATTTCGTAGCTTCAACATAATATTTCAAAGCTCTAACAACATCCAAAGAATGCAATGATTTCTCCTTAGAATTCTTAGGATTAGGACATAATGAAGGAACCACAATTTCTCTACTAATGTTGTTGGAATTCACAACTTTAGGTAAAAATTCAAACGAAGTTCGCAACACCGCCTTATCCTGATGAAAAATCAGAAAAGGAGACTCACACGAAAGAGCAGATAATTCAGAAACTCTTCTAGCAGAAGAGATGGCCAAAAGGAACAAAACTTTCCAAGAAAGTAATTTAATGTCCAATGAATGCATAGGTTCAAACGGAGGAGCTTGAAGAGCTCCCAGAACCAAATTCAAACTCCAAGGAGGAGAAATTGACTTAATGACAGGTTTTATACGAACCAAAGCTTGTACAAAACAATGAATATCAGGAAGAATAGCAATCTTTCTGTGAAAAAGAACAGAAAGAGCGGAGATTTGTCCTTTCAAAGAACTCGCGGACAAACCCTTATCTAAACCATCCTGAAGAAACTGTAAAATTCTCGGTATTCTAAAAGAATGCCAAGAAAGATGATGAGAAAGACACCAAGAAATATAAGTCTTCCAGACTCTATAATATATCTCTCGAGATACAGATTTACGAGCCTGTAACATAGTATTAATCACGGAGTCAGAGAAACCTCTATGACCAAGAATCAAGCGTTCAATCTCCATACCTTTAAATTTAAGGATTTCAGATCCGGATGGAAAAAAGGACCTTGTGACAGAAGGTCTGGTCTTAACGGAAGAGTCCATGGTTGGCAAGATGCCATCCGGACAAGATCCGCATACCAAAACCTGTGAGGCCATGCCGGAGCTATTAGCAGAACAAACGAGCATTCCCTCAGAATCTTGGAGATTACTCTTGGAAGAAGAACTAGAGGCGGAAAGATATAGGCAGGATGATACTTCCAAGGAAGTGATAACGCATCCACTGCCTCCGCCTGAGGATCCCGGGATCTGGACAGATACCTGGGAAGTTTCTTGTTTAGATGAGAGGCCATCAGATCTATCTCTGGGAGCCCCCACATTTGAACAATCTGAAGAAATACCTCTGGGTGAAGAGACCATTCGCCCGGATGCAACGTTTGGCGACTGAGATAATCCGCTTCCCAATTGTCTACACCTGGGATATGAACCGCAGAGATTAGACAGGAGCTGGATTCCGCCCAAACCAAAATTCGAGATACTTCTTTCATAGCCAGAGGACTGTGAGTCCCTCCTTGATGATTGATGTATGCCACAGTTGTGACATTGTCTGTCTGAAAACAAATGAACGATTCTCTCTTCAGAAGAGGCCAAAACTGAAGAGCTCTGAAAACTGCACGGAGTTCCAAGATATTGATCGGTAATCTCACCTCCTGAGATTCCCAAACTCCTTGTGCCGTCAGAGATCCCCACACAGCTCCCCAACCTGTGAGACTTGCATCTGTTGAAATTACAGTCCAGGTCGGAAGAACAAAAGAAGCCCCCTGAATTAAACGAAGGTGATCTGTCCACCACGTTAGAGAGTGCCGAACAATCGGTTTTAAAGATATTAATTGATTTATCTTCGTGTAATCCCTGCACCATTGATTCAGCATACAGAGCTGAAGAGGTCGCATGTGAAAACGAGCAAAGGGGATCGCGTCCGATGCAGCAGTCATAAGACCTAGAATTTCCATGCATAAGGCTACCGAAGGGAATGATTGAGACTGAAGGTTTCGACAGGCTGTAATCAGTTTTAGACGTCTCTTGTCTGTTAAAGACAGAGTCATGGACACTGAATCTATCTGGAAACCCAAAAAGGTTACCCTTGTTTGAGGAATCAAAGAACTTTTTGGTAAATTGATCCTCCAACCATGATCTTGAAGAAACAACACAAGTCGATTCGTATGAGACTCTGCTAAATGTAAAGACTGAGCAAGTACCAAGATATCGTCCAAATAAGGAAATACCACAATACCCTGTTCTCTGATTACAGACAGAAGGGCACCGAGAATCTTTGTGAAAATTCTTGGAGCTGTAGCAAGGCCAAACGGTAGAGCCACAAATTGGTAATGCTTGTCTAGAAAAGAGAATCTCAGGAACTGATAATGATCTGGATGAATCGGAATATGCAGATATGCATCCTGTAAATCTATTGTGGACATATAATTCCCTTGCTGAACAAAAGGCAATATAGTCCTTACAGTTACCATCTTGAACGTTGGTATTCTTACATAACGATTCAATAATTTGAGATCCAGAACTGGTCTGAAGGAATTCTCCTTCTTTGGTACAATGAAGAGATTTGAATAAAACCCCATCCCCTGTTCCGGAACTGGAACTGGCATAATTACTCCAGCCAACTCTAGATCTGAAACACAATTCAGAAATGCTTGAGCTTTCACTGGATTTACTGGGACATGGGAAAGAAAAAATCTCTTTGCAGGAGGTCTCATCTTGAAACCAATTCTGTACCCTTCTGAAACAATGTTCTGAATCCAAAGATTGTGAACAGAATTGATCCAAATTTCTTTGAAAAAACGTAACCTGCCCCCTACCAGCTGAACTGGAATGAGGGCCGTACCTTCATGTGAACTTAGAAGCAGGCTTTGCCTTTCTAGCAGGCTTGGATTTATTCCAGACTGGAGATGGTTTCCAAACTGAAACTGCTCCTGAGGACGAAGGATCAGGCTTTTGTTCTTTGTTGAAACGAAAGGAACGAAAACGATTGTTAGCCCTGTTTTTACCTTTAGACTTTTTATCCTGTGGTAAAAAAGTTCCTTTCCCACCAGTAACAGTTGAAATAATAGAATCCAACTGAGAACCAAATAATTTGTTTCCCTGGAAAGAAATGGAAAGTAGAGTTGATTTAGAAGCCATATCAGCATTCCAGGTCTTAAGCCATAAAGCTCTTCTGGCTAAGATAGCCAGAGACATAAATCTAACATCAACTCTAATAATATCAAAAATGGCATCACAGATGAAATTATTAGCATGCTGGAGAAGAATAATAATATCATGAGAATCACGATTTGTTACTTGTTGCGCTAGAGTTTCCAACCAAAAAGTTGAAGCTGCAGCAACATCAGCCAATGATATAGCAGGTCTAAGAAGATTACCTGAACATAGATAAGCTTTTCTTAGAAAAGATTCAATTTTTCTATCTAAAGGATCCTTAAACGAGGTACCATCTGACGTAGGAATGGTAGTACGTTTAGCAAGGGTAGAAATAGCCCCATCAACTTTAGGGATTTTGTCCCAAAATTCTAACCTGTCAGGCGGAACAGGATATAATTGCTTAAAACGTTTAGAAGGAGTAAATGAATTACCCAATTTATCCCATTCCTTAGCAATTACTGCAGAAATAGCATTAGGAACAGGAAAGACTTCTGGAATAACCGCAGGAGCTTTAAAAACCTTATCCAAACGTATAGAATTAGTATCAAGAGGACTAGAATCCTCTATTTCTAAAGCAATTAGTACTTCTTTAAGTAAAGAGCGAATAAATTCCATCTTAAATAAATATGAAGATTTATCAGCATCAATCTCTGAGATAGAATCCTCTGAACCAGAAGAGTCCAAAGAATCAGAATGATGGTGTTCATTTAAAAATTCATCTGTAGAGAGAGAAGATTTAAAAGACTTTTTACGTTTACTAGAAGGAGAAATAACAGACAAAGCCTTCTTTATGGATTCAGAAACAAAATCTCTTATGTTATCAGGAACATTCTGCACCTTAGATGTTGAGGGAACTGCAACAGGCAATGGTACATCACTAAAGGAAATATTATCTGCTTTAACAAGTTTGTCATGACAATTATTACAAACAACAGCTGGAGGAATAGCTACCAAAAGTTTACAGCAGATACACTTAGCTTTGGTAGATCCAGCAGGCAGTGGTTTTCCTGTAGTATCTTCTGGCTCAGATGCAACGTGAGACATCTTGCAATATGTAAGAGAAAAAACAACATATAAAGCAAAATAGATCAAATTCCTTATAAGACAGTTTCAGGAATGGGAAAAAAATGCCAAACATCAAGCTTCTAGCAACCAGAAGCAAATGAAAAATGAGACTGAAATAATGTGGAGACAAAAGCGACGCCCATATTTTTTGGCGCCAAATAAGACGCCCACATTATTTGGCGCCTAAATGCTTTTGGCGCCAAAAAATGACGCCACATCCGGAACGCCGACATCTTTGGCGCAAAATAACGTCAAAAATGACGCAACTTCCGGCGACACGTATGACGCCGGAAAAGAATTTTTGCGCCAAAAAAGTCCGCGCCAAGAATGACGCAATAAAATGAAGCATTTTCAGCCCCCGCGAGCCTAACAGCCCACAGGGAAAAAAGTCAAATTTTTGAGGTAAGAAAAAAATATGATAATTTAAAGCATAATCCCAAATATGAAACTGACTGTCTGGAAATAAGGAAAGTTGAACATTCTGAGTCAAGGCAAATAAATGTTTGAATACATATATTTAGAACTTTATAAATAAAGTGCCCAACCATAGCTTAGAGTGTCACAGAAAATAAGACTTACTTACCCCAGGACACTCATCTACATGTTTGTAGAAAGCCAAACCAGTACTGAAACGAGAATCAGTAGAGGAAATGGTAAATATAAGAGTATATCGTCGATCTGAAAAGGGAGGTAAGAGATGAATCTCTACGACCGATAACAGAGAACCTTATGAAATAGACCCCGTAGAAGGAGATCACTGCATTCAATAGGCAATACTCTCCTCACATCCCTCTGACATTCACTGCACGCTGAGAGGAAAACCGGGCTCCAACTTGCTGCGGAGCGCATATCAACGTAGAATCTAGCACAAACTTACTTCACCACCTCCCTTGGAGGCAAAGTTTGTAAAACTGATTTGTGGGTGTGGTGAGGGGTGTATTTATAGGCATTTTAAGGTTTGGGAAACTTTGCCCCTCCTGGTAGGAATGTATATCCCATACGTCACTAGCTCATGGACTCTTGTTAATTACATGAAAGAAAAATAAATATGTGTGACATTGTGTGTCCCTATTATTATTATTATGTGTAAATGGACCTCAAACTGAATATGAAAATTTTGCATAATAGTCAGGTTTTAAAGATTAGCAACACATTTCAAAATTACCTCCAGTAGGAGCTAAAATTTCTATGGGGTTATTTATTTTGTGGGTATTGATAATAGACACAGTACCTGTAGCTTAAATATTATATCCATACATAGGTTAAATTGAGTCTATTGTACATATACTAGCTCCTATCCAACCCCTGTAGGTATATCACATCCTACATCTTCTTAGCAGCTCAGGAATGTGAGCCAACTTAAAAGGATTTATAAGACCATGTAGGACCTTGCTTGTAACAAAAAGGAACACAGACTTGTCGCATAAAATTATTGTATCTAATAGTAAACCTTGCCACAAAAATGATAAGGTGCGAGAGGCCGATAGAACTTAAAGTTGCAGCAGCAGATATTTTCATTTTACTCTACATAACACCCAGAAAAGGCCTAGCTAGTAAGGGGTTAAATTGTTGTGGCTCTAATTAGCAAATATTAAAACTATATTGTGCTTGCAGTATATACTTTCACACAGAGGCCTCTAGTTATCAACGTGTCTACTTAGCTGCCTTTGCCGGCTCAATACGCCTGCCAAAGCTCGCCTACCATCGCCGCCGCGGACCTGAATACGCTCGCCAAAGTTATCAAAAAAAGCTGTCAAAAAGCCGCACACCAAGTACGGGGCGATGAGCAGCGGACTGTGAGTTATCACTCATCCGATCTCGCTGCTCTTTGGCTTTTTCCCAGCTTTATTGATACCCCTATCACTAAGCACTCACACTAAATTACACTGTTCTATCCCCTATACCGGCGCCCCCGGAGCCCCCCGCAACTAAATAAAGTTATTAACCCTTAAACCGCCGCTCCTAGACCCCGCCGCAACTATAATAAACGTATTAACCCCTAAACCGCTGCTCCCTGAGCCAACCGCCACTCTAATAAACTGATTAACCCCCTAATCCACCGCTCCCGGACCCCGCCGCCACCTACATAATACCTATTAACCCCTATCCTGCCCCCCCTATACCACAGCCACCTATAATAAATTTATTAACCCCTATCCTGCCGATCCCGTACCCCGCCGCAAATAAATTGTTTAACCCCTAAACCGCCGCTCCCGGACCCCGCCGCCACCTATATTAAACTTATGACCCCTAATCTGCCCCCCCCCTACACCGTCGCCACCTATAATAAATTTATTAACCCCTATCCTGCCCCCCCTACACCGCCATCTATATTAAACTAATTAACCCCTAAACCTAAGTCTAACCCTAACACCCCTCTAACTTAAATATTAATTAAATCTAAATAAATATCACTCTTATTAAATTAGTTATTCCTATTTAAAACTAAATACTTACCTATAAAATAAACCCTAATATAGCTACAATATTACTAATAATTATATTGTAGCTATTTTAGGATTTATTTTTATTTTACAGGCAAATTTGAATTTATTTTAACTAGGCACAATAGCTATTAAATAGTTATTAACTATTTAATAGCTACCTAGATAAAATAAAGACAAATTTACCTGTAAAATAAAAACTAGTTTCAATTACACCTAACACTACACTATCATTAACAAAATTATTCCTATTTAAAAATAAATACTTACCTGTAAAATAAACCCTAAGATAGCTACAATGTAATTAATAATTACATTATTTAGGATTTATATTTATTTTACAGGTAACTTTGTATTTATTTTAACTAGGTAGAATAGTTATTAAATAGTTATTAACTATTTAATAACTACCTAGCTAAAAGAAATACAAAATTACCTGTAAAATAAATCCTAACCTAAGTTACAATTAAACCTAACACTACACTATCATTAAATAAATTAAATTAATTAACTACAAATACCTACAATTAAATACAATTAAATAAACTAAAGTACAAAAAATAAAAAAATATTACAAGATTTTTAAGCTAATTACACCTAATCTAAGACCCCTAATAAAATAACAAAGCCCCCCAAAATAAAAAAATGCCCTACCCTATTCTAAATTACGAAAGTTAACAGCTCTATTACCTTACCAGCCCTTAAAAGGGCCTTTTGCGGGGCATGCCCCTAAGTATTCAGCTCTTTTGCATGTTAAAAAAAATACAACCCCCCCCAACATTAAAACCCACCACTCACATACCCCTACTCTAACGCAAACCCCCCTTAAATAAACCTAACACTTCCCCCCTGAAGATCATCCTACCTTTAGCCGTCTTCAGCCAGCCGACCACCGATGGAACAGAAGAGGACATCCGCAGCGGCCGAAGGCATCATCCGAGGGGCGCTGAAGAGGTCTTCCATCCGATAGAAGTCTTCATCCAAGGGGCGCTGAAGAGGTCTTCCATCCGATAGAAGTCTTCATCCAGGCGGCGTCTTCAATCTTCATCCATCCGGAGCGGAGCGGAGCCATCTTCAAAGCAGCCGACGCAGAGCCATCTTCATCCACCGACGCCTACTCGCTGAATGAATATTCCTTTAAGTGACGTCATCCAAGATGGCGTCCCTCGAATTCCAATTGGCTGATAGGATTCTATCAGCCAATCGGAATTAAGCAGTGACCAAGTGCGTGGAGCACGAAACGTTTGCTGTTTTTTGCACCTGTTCTCTATCTTGTTTTTGTACAACTGTGCTTACCACTTTTTATACAATTTTGTATGTTTTTAAAAGGTTTGGAATAAATATTGAATTTTTTATATATTTTTGGGCTTGGAGCGCTTATTTTTCCCAACACTGGATTAACAATCGGAATTAAGGTAGGAAAAATATGATTGGCTGACACAATCAGCCAATCAGATTCAAGTTCAATCTGATTGGCTAATTGGATTAGTTTTTATTTTACGTGTACATTTGTCTTTATTTTAACTAGGTAGCTATTAAATAGTTAATAACTATTTAATAGCTAGTGTGCCTAGTTAAAATAAATTGACATTTCCCTGTAAAATAAAAATAAATCCTAAAATAGCTACAATATAATTATTAGTAATATTGTAGTTAAATTAGGGTTTATTTTATAGGTAAGTATTTAGTTTTAAATATGATTAATTTAGTTAATAAGAGTAATTTTATTTAGATTTATTAAAATAATATTTAAGTTAGCAGGGTTTTAGGGTAGGGTTAGACTAAGGTTTAGGGGTTAATTAGTTTAACATAGATTGTGGCGGTATGGGGGGGCAGGATAGGGATTAATAAATTTATTATAGGTGGCAACGGTATAGGGGGGGCAGATTAGGGGTCATAAGTGTAATATAGGTGGCGGGGTCCGGGATCGGCGGTTTTGGGGTTAGACAATTTATTTAGTTGCGGCGGAGTCCGGGATCCGCAGGATAGGGGTTAATAGATTTATTATAGGTGGCGGCGGTATAGGGGGGGCAGGATAGGGGTTAATAGGTATTATGTAGGTGGCGGCAGGGTCCGGGAGCGGCGGTTTAGAGGTTAATCAGTTTATTATAGTTGCGGCGGGGTCCGGGAGCGGCAGTTTAGGGGGTAATACATTTATTTAGTTGCGGCGGTGTTGGGGGGAGGGGCAGATTAGGGGTGTTTAGACTCGGGGTACATGTTAGGGTGTTAGGTGTAGACAGCTCCCATAGTAATCAATGGGATGTCGGGCAGCAGCGAACATGAAGTTTCGCTATGGTCAGACTCCCATCGATTCCTATGGGATCCGCCGCCTCCAGGGCGGCGGATTGAAAACCAGGTACGCTGGGCAGGAAAAGTGCCGAGCGTACCTGCTAGTCATTTGATAACTAGCAAAAGTAGTCAGATTGTGCCGAACTTGCGTTCGGAACATCTGGAGTGACGTAAGAATCGATCTGTGTCGGACTGAGTCCAGCGGATCGAAGCTTACGTCACTATATTCTACTTTTGCCGGGCAGCAGGGCTTGATAACTTAGGCGAATCAGCCTCGCCACAAATACTCTGCGGAATTCCAGCGTATTTGAGGTTAACGGCTTGATAACTAGAGGCCTATGCCTTGTCCCCCTACAGGTTTAATATTACTGACTAATAGGTATAAGAGAAATAGTTACCCCGTAAGGCACATATAGCTCGAACATTCTGCTCGAATATAACAAATATATAAAAAAGAAAAACAAAATAAAACACAAAAAGCAAAAAAAACAAAACAAGTACAATAAAGTCTTAAACCTCTGATGAGCTCGCACTCATCCAGGTCCCAAAAGTCATAGAAAGAAACTATTAGGATTGAATATTAAGGACGTTACTTTGGCATTACTAGAGGAGATCCATAAATAGGTATTAAAGTCTCCCCTTGTCTAGCCGTTGTCATAAGACTTCATCCAACACCAATAGTATTGTAAGCACAGAAATAGAAATATTTCTCCAGAGACAGGGTGTAATTTGACTTAACATACGGGAAGTAGTCTTTGCTGACAAGTTATTGTAACAGGGTTTATTCGCTTCTACCTCCGTATTTTTGCCTGGCTTCCCATATCGTTTCCATGAAGTCTCCTGGGTCTGTGGGCATTGTGTCATGCCTTGACTATCGCTCCCCGCAAGTCCATGTGCTAATTGGGCTGCTTTCTCCGCCACGATCGGCCGCCTCGTAGCGGGTTCCAGCTCAACCGTGTACTCTCCGGCAACTCCTGTCATAAATGTTGGCATGATCTTGGATTATAGGAACTGTATTCAATAGTATTCTCCGAGGCATCTTAGACTCCACTGTCCTCTGTTTTGTCGAATGTAGGTGTCTTTTATGGGACTCTGAGTAGTTGGGTATTTTCTCTGGCTCATCTGGGAAAGTCTCACAATTTACTGATGATTCCTGATATAAGGGAGCCTGCTTAGATCTTGGCTGGTATGTTTTCGTCCGGTCGATCACTACTTTAAAAATTTCAGTCACCTCTTTCTCAATGAGTGAGAGATGTGTATCCAAAAGTTCTGTTATTAAACAGTATAACTGCTCAGTCATATTGAATTTTAGAAGATAGTCGCAGATTTTTAGAAATTCTTCAGCGCAGATGGCTGGATATACTGACAAATCAGAATAAAGTGGGGGGTAGAGAAAGGTCCAGGCCGTTGCAAGGCCTCTGCTGCACACCTCCTCTAATCAGGACTGCCTGTCCTCATTGATATGTGAAAGACACATAAATCCATGCTACAAGTATTTCTTTTCTCCTATCTCTTGAATAAAAAAAGAATTTTCTGGTCTAAGGAGGGATAAACAGCAGATTTATCAGCTCCAATGTTCCACTGTATTCAAAAGGCAGCCATCTTAGTCGCTGGTCGGACACACCCCCTTTCTTCCTAGTTTTTAATACAATGCAATGAGATTGTCAAAATTACTGGTGGTGATTAAATATTCAAACTTCTGCAACCCAGCCAGCCGACAATGAATGGCATATTGGATCCTGCTGCAGCATGCAGAAAGTAGCATTAAATACAAATTAATGACATCACATGACCCACCAGAGTACACTAAGACACTACCCTGGAGGAACAACCACAGCACAGAAATCTGAAAGCAGCCAGATGCCTCAGAGACCCAGCAATCCTCTTCAAGGTCTCACGGAGGTAACAAAGGAGGAGAGACTTTGTCCTGTCTCTCCTCCTATGTTACCCCCGGGGACTGTCTTAGTTTGAACAAAACTATGAGTAGGAGAGGTCTGGGGCAAGGCTGCCCATTATATACTGATGAGCATGAGGGGTGGTCAGTTTTATCCATACTCTGTCGGAGGAGGGTTCTCATTGGTGATTGGAAGAGCCAAGATATATTGAGTCCTCACAAGGACCTTAAAACAGCTTCCATAAAATAAATACCTTGCACTTTTAATCTAATACATTTGGTGCCAAAAATGTAAAAAGCTGAAGATATTGCACATAATACTATTTAATAGCTCTATGAGACCTGTACACTTATTCTTTAAAGTCTTATTCTTTTAAGTCTAATATGAGTCATGAGGAAAAGCTGAATACTTGAAGTCAGTCATGTAACGCCGGAATCTACAAGCGTAACTAATGTGGGGGGTCCAAGCAAAATGTAAAATAAGGGAGAAAAACAAAATAAAACACTTTTTAGACATGTGATGCTTCTGATTGATGCTGCCCATGTTTGTGTAAAAACACTAATGATCATATAGAGCTGCTCATAAAGATGATGCTAACCTTTGATTGTACATCCCTCGATAGTTGTAGTTGGTTCTGTGATTGGGTAGAGGCTTTGGATCCAATGGCCTGTAGATGGCAGGTTCCCCTCGTTTCATAGCAAGGCCATTCAGTTCCACCGTGGGTGTTATGCTACCTGAAAGAACATAATAGCAAATTAGCACAGAATATGTGTGAAAAACTTCAATACCTGCAAGAAACAAAAGGTATATTTTCAGTTAATCAAGAGACGGTTAGGTCTTGTGGTTTATTATTGCACAGTTCTTCAAATAACAAACATAATGCCTGAATTACAGTTTGTTTTTTTATCCCAATGCATGAGATCACTTCAATTAAATATTTTAATTGATTAAGAGTTAAAACCCTGAAACGTTGTGGGCTTTTGTGTAGCCAAATAAACTTGGTGACAATTTATGCTGCTGCCTTCTCTGGTTTTCTCTACATCATTGGGCTCAGTCGGAGGTCAGAATGTTGGGTCTCCATTCTGTGTCATAGGTATCTTTCCAGTCCGCCCATACAAGTTCGAAAAGGTCTGTTTTGTCAAGTTTATAAAATATATCCTTCTCCATGATATATATATATATATATATATATATATATACACACACACATACACATACATATACACACCATGGTGTTACATATTCCAGTCCAACTAGGGGGGTGCTCCTTTTTCCATGCACAGGCTATAGCATTTTTATCAGTCATGAAAAGGTAAATACATATGAGGGAGTGGTGCTTTGGTAAAGTATGTACCCCTATATGTAGCAGGGCCGTGGACGGTAATCTAGGGAGGGGTATTCCCAGCCTGGCCAAAGCCAGGAAACATGTGCTCCATAGGGGCTGAATCTTCGGACACTCCCACCAGATGTGCATCGTGCTGCCCTTCTGACCACAACCCCTCCAACATTCAAATGAAGCACTCGGGAACATTTTGGCCAACCTAGTTGGGACGTAGTACCAATGGGATAGAAGTTTGTAAAAGTTTAGTACAGTGTAGTGCAGTGGATAGCCTTCTGAGTAAGTTCTAGGGTACGTTCCCAAGTGTGGGAGGAAACTGGGGTGCCCAGAAGGGACTCCCAGCGCTGCAGGTGAACAGGGGTTTCGGAGAAGGGGGTGTCTCTGAGCAACGAGTAATGTAGGGAGAATGGTCTACGAAGTCTATCACCCTGGGTCCAGACAGTTTCCCAGGGGGTCAAGCGGGCAAGCCAAGCCCGGCTTGAACCTCCAACTAAGTAGAAAATGTTTGATTCTACGGAATTCAAAAGGTAAAAATGATAGGATTAGGGGTCCAGGTTCAAGCTGGTTAAGAAGTTTAAATGAGCCCTGGGGTGAAGAGGACCAAAGGTCCGAGACCTGGTTGACTCCTAGTTGAGCCTATTTATGCGGGTGAGTGTTCTGCAATCCTGAAAGGAGGCCAGCAATAGAAGTTATAGGAGAGGGGTTCGGGGCTATACGGGCATAATGCTGAAGCTTGTCCCACATATATAAACACTCACAAACCACTGGGTTAATCAAGTCTAATTCCCTACTGCAGTGGGGGGGGGGTCCATACTAGGTCTCCAAGGTGAACGTTATAGGGCAAGGAAGCCTGCTCGATTGATCTCCATTGTGCAACATGGGTGAGCATCGCTCCCTCATAGTACCGAAGTACAGAAAGGGACGCTATACCTCCCGAAGTTTTAGGGAGTTGAAGTATTTTATGCGCCACTCTAGGGGGCTTACCTTGCTAGATATATTTTGTCAGTTCGCTTTGAAACTGTAGAAGTATGTGCTTAGGGATCCTAATGGGGAGTCATCAAAATAAGTAAGCAAGCCTGGGTAGAAAGGACATTTTTAATGCAGCTATCCTACCTAACCAGGAGAAGAAGGATAAGTTCCAATCCCGTTTAAGGGAACGAAGCACTGTCAAAAGAGGGAGGTAGTTGTCCCTAATTATCTGGGAAAAACAGCCGGAGAGCTTAACTCATAGGTGTAAGACACATTTCCCTGTCCAGTTGAATTCAAATCTGGATTTCAGGGAGGCTAACTGATCATCAGGGATGTCCTGCGTGTGTGTATATATATATATATATATATATATATATATATATATATTTAGCTTATAGAAAGAGTGGGCTCCAAAGGAACACAAAATATCCATGAGTCTGGGGATAGAGTGTGCAGGTTCCGATGAAAAAGGGTAACATCATCCGCAAATAGAGGCATCTTGTTTACTGTACCAAACAAGGTGACTCCCTTTATTTGAGGGTCCATTCTGATTTGTTCCGCCAGAGGTTCTATGGCCAACGCAAGCAACAAGGGCGACAGCGGGCAACCCTGCCTAGTGCCATTTGTTATAGGAAAAGAAGAGTAGAGGAATCCGAGACCGCTTAACGAGGCCGTGGGAGTAAAGAGCTTTAATTGCAGATACTATTTCTCTAGGTAACCAAAAACACTCAAGTACCTCCCACAGATACTGCCACATAACGCGGTCAAATGTCTTCTCGGCATCAAGAGAGATAACCGATAAGGGCCTGTTAAGTTTGGGAGACTAAGAATATTAAGCAGTCGCCTCGTATTATCCGGGCCCTCCCGCTGCGGAACAAACCCCACTTGGTCCGTATTAATAAGGGACGGCAAGAAGCTTGCCACACGGTTAGCCAACAATTTGGAGTAAAACTTTATGTCAGTGTTAATAAGGGATATCGGCCTATAACTGGTGCATAAGGAGGGATCTTTGTTCGGCTTTAAGATAGTGACAATGGTGGCTTCCAGAAATTCCTTTTTAAAACAGCCCTCTTCCCTAGCAAGATTATAAAGCCTAAGCAATAAAGGGGAGAGTTCCCGAATGAAGATTTTATAAAAATGAACTGGGAAGCCACCTGGACCCGAAGATTTGAAAGACTTTGAATTTTTGATAACCCTCTGAATTTCCATTAATGAGAAGTGGGAGCTTAGGAGGTCACGCTGTTCAGGAGTAAGTGTGGGGAGTTTTAGGGAACCTAAAAATAAGTGCATATTGTCTTAGGAGGTTGCCTGGGGCTTCTCAGATCTATTTATATTATACAGGTTAGAATAATATTCAGCAAAAGCCCCTCCTATTTGTGACGGAATTTTGCGGAGGGAGTGTGCCGAACGAATACTATGGATATGCGAGACACCTGTCCTATTCCTAATTTTATTGGCCAGTGTCCGCTTTATTACTTTTATAGTAAAACAACTGCTTTAATTTGGTTAGATTAAGCTGGGTTCTGCGAAGCTCAATTTGCGAGATGTGATCCTTGACAGTTGCAATTTGGTGTGTTAAGGCTGGAGACGGGGTACACCTATTTTGTGTTTCTAGATTTCGGAGCTTAATATGGGCTTGTGAGAGAGTGAGGACAGCCTTTTTTCTAAGGTGTGCTTGTTTAGTAATCATGAGTCCCCTTATGGTGGCTTTTGTGGCCCCCCATAAGGTGTCATCCTGAAATAGTGAATTATTATTAATTTATATAAAATGTGTAATATCCCTACGGAGCTCATCTCTAAACGGGACATCTCCAAGGATTTGGTGAGGCATGCACCATGGGGCCCTAGTGTTTGAGATGTTTGCTGAGTGGATGTCGGCCAACACGGGGTTGTGGTCAGACCAGGCACATAGGGAGATCTTAGTTTGTGTAACTAGGTCTAGTGAGTCAGCCGTGGAGAATATGTTATCAATTCTAGCATACAATTTGTGTGGATGTGAGAAATGTGTGTAGTCCCTATCTGTCGGGTGGATGGCTCTCCAAATGTCGTAGTATCCCAAGCAAGACATTAAGTCACGAAACCTGTTAGCCAGGAATTCAGCAGCCGAATGTGTTTTAGCTATGTCAGTAGTTTTCCTGTCAACTCTATGGTCCCAGACCATGTTGAAGTCACCAGCTAATAGGACTCTACCCTGTTTGACCTGATCTAGTGTGTGCAGGATACGCTTTAGACATTTCGGCTAATGAGTATTGGGCAGATAGACAGAGGCCAGCGTATAGATTACATGATTCAATTTACAAATAAGAATGACATATCTTGCTTGGGGATCCCTAATGACTTGAATTAATTCAAAGGCAAGGCGTTTATGAAGTAAGATCGCAACTCCTCTTGCTTTCTTAGTAAAGGGGGCAGATTTAATAAGAGTGTAAGATTTGGAAGTGAATTTGAGGGGCTCATTCACTAACCAGTGCGTTTCCTGATGGAAAACAATGTCTGGGTTATGGTGCTTCTAAGATCGGGTCAACAAGCTGCGCTTGTGGGGGGGAGTTAAGGCCTCTAACATTATGGGTAAGGATGCGCACAGTTGACATACTCAAAAAATAGGGTGCTAGTGGAGCCAAAGTGATGTATGCTAGGTATTTAACGGGGATAGGTAGACGGGAGGGGATACCGGGTAAGGATAGGTAGGGTAGGTTAGACACTAGTAAAGCGTCTGAAAATGTGGTGGAAATAATCCACCTCAAAATAGCCCTAGTATGGGCTTCTAAGTGGGGGGAAAACACTGTGCTAAAGAGCAGAGGTAATAAGGGCCGATAACATTAGCCCCGCTCTGTGGAATTTAATCAGGTAACCATAACGAACAAATAGTAAACCTCAAAATAAACAATTCAAAGTAATAGATAAAACATTTCAATAAGTGCATATCTAAACATTTGCAGGTGTGAATAAGATAACAGTCCAAGAAAAACAATCGGTTATTGGTGTGTATTGGCTTACAAGTGAGGTGGAAGAACGTTCCCATGGGGTATAAGCCTCAACCTGGAAAATCAAGAAGCGTCCCCATGAGATCCACCAGAGTCCAAGGGCTGATGCATCTGAGGGGGTTTTATTCTTTGGTCTTTTGCAGACCATTCTGCCGCGGAGGCATGCAATTTAGAATGAGGAAGCACTTGTATGGCAATAGGATAGT
The DNA here is from genome assembly GCF_027579735.1 of Bombina bombina. Taxonomy (NCBI): domain Eukaryota; kingdom Metazoa; phylum Chordata; class Amphibia; order Anura; family Bombinatoridae; genus Bombina; species Bombina bombina. The sequence continues at coordinate 939,088,863 of NC_069503.1, forward strand.
GTAGTAGACCCCAAGAAGTTAGGAGGGAAAGTCCCTGAGAGAGAGTTGTGGCCACAGAAGTTTGGTAATCCTTAGTAATAATGAATCGAGTGGGGTAACCACATCAGTATTTAATGTTGGTTTTACGAAGGATAGAAGTGACAGGCTGGAACTGCCGGCGATGTTGAAGAGTATGGGCCGAGAGGTCTGGGAGGAGCTGAACATCTCTGAATCTTTCGCTGAGGGGTGGCTTCTTGAAGGCAGCTTGCATTAACCTGTCCTTATATAGGAAGCTGTGGAAACACACAATGACATCTCTCGGCTAATCCGGGGCCACCATACTAGAACGGGGGGCCCTATGAGCTCGCTCCATTGTGCTAGTTTGGCCCTCTGGGGAACCCACCAGCTCCTTGAATAGATCCTGTAGATACTCATGAAGATCTCCTTGCGAAACAGACTCTAGGATGCCCCTGAATCTTACATTGTTGCGTCTGGACCTATCCTCAACATCCGCCAACTTGAATTCCAATTGTGAGATTTGGTCAGCCACATTTTCTGAGTACAAAAGCAAGTTAGATTGGTCCACAACAATATAATCCTGTTTGCACTCCAGCGTATCTACCCTTTCTCCAATTTCAGAAATCTCTTTCTTAAGCTCGGCAGAACTACGCTGTATCTTCTGAGTTATGGATCGGGTCTGCATAGCCAACTTTTTTTTTTAGTGTGGATTCTGTAATAAAGTGTTGTGATGAGGCAGTAGAGAGCATGCAGACTGGGACTCCTCGTCCTGAGAGTCAGGATCACTTAAATCTCCGTGGGCCTCCATGCTTGGCTCTTTAACCGACTGCGTAAAGTGGTCATACACTATCTTCTTGGACTTGGGGTGCTTTCTGGCAGAATGAGGCATTTTATGGGCCACTGGTCCCCAAAAGGAGCAATCTCAAGGGGGACTATAGCTCTGTCACAAGGCCCAAGATACACACCGCTGAGGAAAAAGGAGGTTAGATCAAATAAAACAGTTACACATCAGGCATTACACATATACCTTTAGAGCTGGGCCAGATGGTATTTTTCAAATAGAGCTACCTCATTTAATGCTCAGCAACCAGCACAGTAAACCTATAGTGGGCAGCTATGCACTTAGGAAAATCTAGTATGCAGGCCAAATCATGTGATTGAGGAGGTCCCTAAGGGCCCCCTCGCACCTCAGGGAGGGGGATACGACCTGAAGGAAGGGTAAAATGAAAGGGGGAGTGACCAGCCCAAACAAGCTGGGCCGGAAAGGGGGAGGCGCAAGGAGGACCAAAGCAACCAGTCCCTTCTCATGGGACTCACAATCTACACCAGCAGGAACATAGTGCTAATAAGGAATATAGTAGATAAACACAGTACACAATAAAAGAGAATGTCGTGTAACAGTAGATGTGGGGCTAGTCTCAGTGTAGAGTAATAGGCCTAAAGGTGCTTGGATTTTCAGAAGGAATAACACAAAGGGTACTGTGGTGGGGGGGGGTTGACCTTATGATTTAAACGCCCTCCTGGGGTAACCTCTCAGGAGAAAAATAGAGTGAGTGGGTACTACAGGGGAATATGGGTTCCGCCAAATGCAAAGGGAAAATATAACAGGATAGTACAGTGAACTATAAACCCCGTGTTATGTTGAAATAATTTTTATTAGGGAAGAATACGATCACACTGAGTCAATAATTACACAGGTATGTCATGTACAAATTCTACACTAATTATTCGTAGTCTCCTATACAAACATTGTAACACAACATTACCTGACCAAAAATCTGAAGAATAATTTCACTGTGTTCAGATTCCTCTCCAAATTTAATATTAAAAAATAAAATAGTGAGAAAGAAATAGAGTAAGAGGGAAAAAAAAGAAAAAATTTGAATAAAAGGTGGGTAAGAAATAGATAAGATTAAGATAGATGATTATCTTATTGTTTCTTTTGTCTTTAGGGTTCTTCTGCCAGACCACCGGATCCTCTTCCTTATCTCAGTCACTGTCAAATAAGCTTCCCCTTTCCCCCCCTCAACTCTAGATCCCAATGTTCCACCGTCACTCGTTTGTCTTGTACATTATCCAATAAAACCATGTTTTTTTAAAAAGTTGCCTGTGTGTCCTGTATGTGAGCTGCTTGTTCATACATGTTATAAAAGTATCTGATCTTATTAACAATCTCTTCTTTTGTGGGTGATATAAACCCCGTGTTAGAAACCCCATAGGCATGGGACCAACCCCAGTATAGAATTGTAGACCTATAAGTTCTTGTTAATGCCAGGTGAAAAGTTGTTACTGCCCACAGTGAGTGGATGGTAAAATTAGGGTTTAGGCACCCTTTAGGGCCAGAAAGTGATGAGGCAGGAGAAGTCCCACTGAACTATGTGAAAGCTATACAATGTGTGAGGGAGGCCATGAGTTAATAGTGTAATCTGAAATGTTGCTTGGAGTGTAACGTCAGATAACTTGCCTGTGTAAATGTGCAGCAAAGGGTGCGTGCTGGGCCAATGTTATGTGAGTGGCACTTTCAAGTCAAGTGTGACAAAGGAAGTAGAGACAGTAAATAACACTCTGGGTAAGGTCCACAGAGGTTGACGCAGCAGCTAAAATACAATTCCCCCAATAAGCTTCCAAAGTCCAGCTTAATATCTTGAAAACCGGTTGGTAGGGAGATGTGTGTCAGAGGTCATATGCAGGTAGGTGCTAGGTCAGACACAGATTAGTAAAATAGGAATATCCCCTACCATCAACCTTCAATTCCCACAGTCCCTATGCGTGTGTAGGGTTAATATCCTCACGGTTTCCCCTGAAATTTCTCTCATCCCTCTAGGGGTCTTATGTACAAGGTCCCACCTCAAGTCATTTAACCCTTAGTGGAGGCTGATGCTAGCAGCGCTGTGGGGAAACAGTCTTTTGCGGCCCAATACGAGTGAAAATTATAGGCAGTCACTCACAATTATATTGTAATAGAGGGCTTATGTACGAAGAGCCCTGGGTAGCTCAATGTGGGCAGAGAAAGTCTGTAGCAGCAGTATAAGGTTAGAGGTGATCAGGGACACAAAAAGGCTGTGAAGTAGGCTTAAATTCTGAGGATCAGATTGTGTAGATATAGCTGGGGAGGGAGGGGTAGGCCCAGATGTACGAGACACTGTGGGATAACGGTGAGCCTGTGGAGGGTACAAACCCACTACGGTGCAATAAGAGTGTATAAGCGTGGGGCTATGCCTAGTGGCCGTTATACATAGAAGCTATAGGGAACAGCTTAAAAATAGAAAAAGGGGTAGCCAGAGGCACTGATCTCACCCAGTCGGACTTCGCAGGCAGTTCCCTCAGCTCAGTAGGATGTGTTGTAGATGTGGCCGGTGTAGGTCGCACCGGACCCACGCAGACAGCAGTAGGCACCCCTACAGCTCCTTGAGTGACTCTGAGGCTGACAGCAGTTTGAAAAATTCAAGAATGGAGAATCCTCTATCCCCACACCGGCACTCTCTCGTGACCTGTCGGAGTCACCTTCTTCCTTGAGGGACTCCAAAATGACTGCGGTTTGCGCCAAAACAGCCGGCAACTAGTGGAGTGGTTCTTGGCTACCAGCAACTCTCCCTGGACTCCTGTGCCAGCTGCCGAAGTCCACTGCTGCTCCTCCAATGTTCTTTACGTGGCTGCTCCTAGCTCCAGTGAGGACCGGCACTGTCACCCAGGATAGAACGAGGCCTTACATGACTCACCGGGCTCGTGATCAGCTTCTCTCCAACCGGGAATAGTGGTGCTGCACAACTGGGCCTAGTGGTCAGCTCCGGAGCGGATTCCCGACCCTCCGGAGCCTGGAGGACTTAACCTCCGTAGCTTGGGCAGCTAGGCTCACGTTCTGATGCTAGTCTGGCTCTGTGTCTTCAGATGGAGTATGTGGTAAGTACCAGAACCTGCTCAATATTGTCTCTCAGACTTCAGAGGCAAAGGTATAGGCAACAGATCAAGTATGAGCCTCCTTTTAGAAAAGATTTGCTCGATTTAGAGCACATTTATTCACTTTTGCTAAGTTTGGAGCTCGGAGCTCTGTAAATGTGCTTCCTCTCAGCATGGCGGTTAGCTCCGCCCCCCTATAGTTTTTAATTTTTTACAGCTTAGTTTAATTGTTGGGATAGTATAGTATATTGCATATCCTTTGATGTAATACAACTGGGTATTCTTTACTGTTGTATATATACTTTGTACTCTTTGTATATAGATGAGCAGACTGTATCCTAAGGGGGTTATGAACGTGTAGGAAGTGATGAGCTAGTTGCTAGTAATAGGGTCTTGACACAGTACTTTTTTAGAGACATATATACCTACACTACTTTATCTCCAATTAGAGTTAGAGGAACTAGTTCATGGTTCCCATTAGGCACCACCTTATTCTTGTCCCTATTTATATTGGTCATGTCTTGTTTTATAGCTGGCAAGCTTAGGATGAGTAGTTAAATGATATATTAATAACATGACCCTTGCTAATCTAAGTAACATTTAATTCCAGTTGTATATATTACACCTCAGTATATCTCAAACCATTTATTCAGTCGCATCAAGCCCTGTTAGAATTTGATCACAACGGTCTAATCACACAGACCGAGGGTTAGGATATTTAGCAGTTTTAATTCCTTTAATGTGTTATATTTAATTTGCACCGTGGTTCTAATTTACATTTTTTCTCTCATAGTTTGATTAAACTAGTGATAGAGTAGTAAAAACCTCCGCCTAAAAAAAAAAATTAAATTTTTTTAAAAAAAAATGACTAATGAGGAGTTGTTTTCAAATAAGGGGCCTCAGGCGCTTCTATTGTGGAATCCATTTACTGATTTTGTTTCATATGATTATGGTTCCACTCGATCATGACACCTCATTTAAAAATGGAGCAGCACCTCTTTCAAAAATATAGACACTAGCCCCATTTTACTGATTAAATGGTGGTACTAGGTTTCCTTTTAGAGCACAAAGCACATCAATCACCTGCTATCTGATGAGGGATATTTTGTTTGTATGTGTATTTTACACTGTCTTTGTCAGATAGGTAGGTAAATGCTAGCTTTCAGTGGATATGAAATGGGTCTCTTGTCCATCTGTCAAACTGGAGAGGTGCTAAGTACTCTAAAATGTCTCCTCAAACAAAACTGCAGTTTATATCAATATGTAGACTCTCCATTTCAAAATGAACATGCCACTGTGTAGACAGATTACCTCTTAACTGATTAAAAATACAGGAAAACACCCAGTTATTACAAAAACTTAAATTATGCTTACCTAATAATTATTTTCTTTTCTTCAGATGAAGAGTCCACAACTGCATTCATTACTTTTGGGAATTCAGAACCTGACCACCAGGAGGAGGCAAAGACACCCCAGCCAAAGGCTTAAATACTCCTCCCACTTCCCTCATCCCCCAGTCATTCTGACGAGGAACAAGGAACGGTAGAAGAAATATCAGGGTGAAAAAAATAAAAGACGCCCCACAGAAAAAATACAGACGGGGAGCTGTGGACTCTTTTCATCTGAAGAAAAGAAAATGATCAGGTAAGCATAATTTAAGTTTTTCTTCATAAATGGAAAGAGTCCACAGCTGCATTCATTACTTTTGGGAAAACAATACCCAAGCTATAGAGGACACTGAATGTAAAAACGGGAGGGTACAAGAGGCGGCCCATTCTGAGGACACCAGGCCTGAAAACCCCTACCCAACAAAATCCTGCTTCGTCCGAAGCCGAGAACAACTTTGAAAAAAAGGCCCAAGGACACTGACCTGCAGATAGTCCACAGCCTTGCTAGAGACCGCAGGAAGTAGACTTGATTGAGTCAACAGCCTCCAAGAGACACCATCTGCAGTCGGTCTCCAAACACACCCCTTACTAAAGAAAGGGAACAAACTACCGTATTCTTCCACAAAGAAGAAAAGGCACAGAGAAAACATGATTGTACTTGTAAAGCGCGGCTAATCCCCATTAAGGAACTCATGGCGCTTCTAATTTTATCAACCTCAAAAGGAGGAAAGGCTGAGCAGACCTCGCCAGAGATCGAACTTGCAACCCTCAGTTTGCTATAGTGCAGAGTAGCCACAGTGCATTAGTATGCTGAGCTAGCATAAGGAACTCCAGAAAAAATGCTAAAAAGGGCACAAACACAGAGCAAAAAACCTGAGAAACCGGGTCAGGCTAACAGAGACCCAACCAGTCTCATAGAAACAAGGGGAGGCAACGCCCAGACCCCAGAAATACAGAAATCATGGGATAAGGCCAGGAATCTGAAAACAGAGAGAGGATCTTCCCCTAACACAGTGCAACCACACTCTAGAAAGCAACTAAAAACGAAGGTCCCCAAGTTGCAAAAAGGTAGCTCAGAATACCGAAATATTCAGAAACTTAACCTTGTGCAGCAAGCTCAGATAGGTCTGACGAACAACACCTGAAGCAAAAACACTGCACGCTGCAGTCATCTATAAATGACTCTGAAACTTAAATCCTTGCAGGGCAAGTAGAAAGCAGCTAAAGATAGGATCCTTCAGATTGCTAATTATCCACTAACAAGCGGATAACGTTGCAGGCTAAGAGCCATCAGTCCTTCCCATAAATCTTGATGGAGAAAGGAGAAACCTGAAAGAGGCTTACCGTACCTCGAATGCTCTGAGGACCGTACCTCGAATGCTCCGAGGACGAAATAGCAGAACAACAGATCTCAAATCCTGCTCAAACACCGGACCAGCCCAAGTGACAGACATGTCCGATAGACGGGGGGACAGAAAGACCCCAACCACAAGCCCCCAGGGAATGGAAAGAAAAAGGGGGGACACCCACCCCAACAGAGCTCGGGTGCCAACCCAATCTGCTCCTCCAAAATAAGGCACTCTAAAAGAGAACCCCCTAGGACCTGGAACAGAGAAAAGTACAATAGATCCGTAGGAAGACCTTTTACAACTGTCCTAGACAGTCTCTAGGTAGAGAGCTCAATTTCCAACAGGTGGAACAGAGCCCGCAGATGCTGCCCCTTACAGAAATAAGCCACCTGATCCAACCTCGTACACATAGGGCAGGACAATGACACTCCAGAGAGAGGAAACCCCAGCTCATAAGGAAGACAAACTATCCCCTCAAAAGGGAAGGACATAGATAAGAACAGCATACATGTCCACAAGACATGAAGACACCACTGTTGACCCAACAGAGAAAAAAATCCCCATGAAAAGGAGCACATTCCGTCCGAAGGACAAGTCAGGCCTTAAAGTTTATAACCAGTACCCGAAGGTGGATGTGAACTCTGGCCTTCCTGCTTGCAAGCCCAATAAGCTAGCCCCTATGTCGCAACATAGGGTCCCTGAAAAAAACTGGGTCGTCTCGAACCAGTCTACAGGATCATAAGTTTTCAGACATCCAAGAAGGATCCAAGACAAGAGCCCGGGACCCAGAATCATCCTAGAACGAACAACACCCCCAGGGAACACAAGATATCCCGTCTGAAGCAATCAGACCTCACAGGGGATTATAACCGGGGAACCCAGAAAATGGGTACAGGACTCACTCCTAATTCCCAGACCAAAGAGAAGAGAACACCATTGGCTGGAGGTCAACACCCCCCCAACAAGGTGCTAGGTCGTGACAAAGTCATGCAATTTCTCTAGAGCCCAAAGGCCCCAAGCGCAACAAAAGGGAAATGAGAACAAGAACAGAGTCACCTGAAAGAGATAAATAGAAAGGAAAGGCTAGTCTCCATAATCCTTTCAGATTAACGTTCCAGAGGACCACACCCAAGGGAGAAGAATGCAAAGCATCTCAAACCCAGGCAGCTGAAGGAAGACAGAGCCATTACGCCCTTCACTTCCTAATAGAGCTGCAACTAACGATTATTTTCATAATCGATTAATCGGCTGATTATTTTTTCGATTAATCAGATAAAAAAAAAACACTAATTGTTTCCTATATATAAAATAAAATCCACATACTGAGTGATACAAATATAAACTTCAGACTAAAGGGCCGATTTACTAAAGTGCGGACGGACATGATACGATGTAGCATATCATGTCCGCCACACATCGATAAATGCTGACAGCATAGGCATTTATCATTGCACAAGCAGTTCTGGTGAACTGCTTGTGCAATGCCGCCCCCTGCAGATTCACGGCCAATCGGCCGCTAGAAGGGGGTGTCAATCAGCGCAATCATATAGGATCGGGCAGATTGAAGACCGCAGTCTCAGAGGCAGCGGACAAGTAATGGAGCAGCTGTTTGAAATGCAAAAATGTCAGCATGTCCACATGCTCCTGGCTGAGGCTGGCTCTCTTTTTGCAAGCTATTTTGCCTGCAGCAGTAAAGAGACGCTCAGATGGTGTTGAGGTGAATGAGTAGGGTTTTGCCAATTTTACCAAGGTGGGATATTTATCTGTTAGCTCTTCACCAATACTAAGTGTTTTCTACCTTGGCAAGGGCCTCTCAACAAAGTAAGCCTGGACTTCATTCTAACAAAAATTATCTTGGATATATATATATGCAGCGGTAAATAACCAGCTTAAAGGTTAGGGAAAAATATCTAGTCTGCTCTAAAAAACATAATTTATGCTTACCTGATAAATTCCTTTCTTCTGTTGTGTGATCAGTCCACGGGTCATCATTACTTCTGGGATATAACTCCTCCCCAACAGGAAATGCAAGAGGATTCACCCAGCAGAGCTGCATATAGCTCCTCCCCTCTACGTCAGTCCCAGTCATTCGACCAAGAAACAACGAGAAAGGAGTAACCAAGGGTGAAGTGGTGACTGGAGTATAATTTAAAAGATATTTACCTGCCTTAAAACAGGGCGGGCCGTGGACTGATCACACAACAGAAGAAAGGAATTTATCAGGTAAGCATAAATTATGTTTTCTTCTGTTATGTGTGATCAGTCCACGGGTCATCATTACTTCTGGGATACCAATACCAAAGCAAAAGTACACGGATGACGGGAGGGATAGGCAGGCTCATTATACAGAAGGAACCACTGCCTGAAGAACCTTTCTCCCAAAAATAGCCTCCGAAGAAGCAAAAGTGTCAAATTTGTAAAATTTGGAAAAAGTATGAAGCGAAGACCAAGTTGCAGCCTTGCAAATCTGTTCAACAGAGGCCTCATTCTTAAAGGCCCAAGTGGAAGCCACAGCTCTAGTGGAGTGAGCTGTAATTCTTTCAGGAGGCTGCTGTCCAGCAGTCTCATAGGCTAAACGTATTATGCTACGAAGCCAAAAAGAGAGAGAGGTAGCAGAAGCTTTTTGACCTCTCCTCTGTCCAGAGTAAACGACAAACAAGGAAGAAGTTTGGCGAAAATCTTTAGTTGCCTGCAAGTAGAACTTGAGGGCACGAACTACATCCAGATTGTGTAAAAGACGTTCCTTCTTTGAAGAAGGATTTGGACACAAGGATGGGACAACAATCTCTTGATTGATGTTCCTGTTAGTGACTACCTTAGGTAAGAACCCAGGTTTAGTACGCAGAACTACCTTGTCTGAGTGAAAAATCAGATAAGGGGAATCACAATGTAAGGCTGATAACTCAGAGACTCTTCGAGCCGAGGAAATAGCCATTAAAAACAGAACTTTCCAAGATAACATTTTTATATCAATGGAATGAAGGGGTTCAAACGGAACACCCTGTAAAACGTTAAGAACTAAGTTTAAACTCCATGGTGGAGCAACAGCTTTAAACACAGGCTTGATCCTAGCTAAAGCCTGACAAAAGGACTGGACGTCTGGATTTTCTGACAGACGTCTGTGTAACAAGATGGACAGAGCTGAAATCTGTCCCTTTAATGAACTAGCTGATAAACCCTTTTCTAAACCTTCTTGTAGAAAAGACAATATCCTAGCGATCCTAACCTTACTCCAGGAGTAACCTTTGGATTCGCACCAGTATAGGTATTTCCGCCATATTTTATGGTAAATCCTTCTGGTAACAGGCTTCCTAGCCTGAATAAGGGTATCAATAACCGACTCAGAAAAACCACGTTTTGATAAAATCAAGCGTTCAATTTCCAAGCAGTCAGCTTCAGAGAAGTTAGATTTTGATGTTTGAATGGACCCTGTATCAGAAGGTCCTGTCTCAGAGGTAGAGACCAAGGCGGACAGGATGACATGTCCACTAGATCTGCATACCAAGTCCTGCGTGGCCAAGCAGGTGCTATTAGAATTACTGATGCTCTCTCCTGTTTGATTTTGGCAATCAATCGAGGAAGCAGCGGGAAGGGTGGAAACACATAAGCCATCCTGAAGTTCCAAGGTGCTGTCAAAGCATCTATCAGAACTGCTCCCGGATCCCTGGATCTGGACCCGTAGCGAGGAAGTTTGGCGTTCTGGCGAGACGCCATGAGATCTATCTCTGGTTTGCCCCAACGTCGAAGTATTTGGGCAAAGACCTCCGGATGAAGTTCCCACTCCCCCGGATGAAGAGTCTGGCGACTCAAGAAATCCGCCTCCCAGTTCTCCACTCCCGGGATGTGGATTGCTGACAGGTGGCAAGAGTGAGACTCTGCCCAGCGAATTATCTTTGATACTTCCATCATTGCTAGGGAGCTTCTTGTCCCTCCCTGATGGTTGATGTAAGCTACAGTCGTGATGTTGTCCGACTGAAACCTGATGAACCCCCGAGTTATTAACTGGGGCCAAGCCAGAAGGGCATTGAGAACTGCTCTCAATTCCAGAATGTTTATTGGAAGGAGACTCTCCTCCTGATTCCATAGTCCCTGAGCCTTCAGAGAATTTCAGACAGCGCCCCAACCTAGTAGGCTGGCGTCTGTTGTTACAATTGTCCAGTCTGGCCTGCTGAATGGCATTCCCCTGGACAGGTGTGGCCGATGAAGCCACCATAGAAGAGAATTTCTGGTCTCTTGATTCAGATTCAGAGTAGGGGACAAATCTGAGTAATCCCCATTCCACTGACTTAGCATGCATAGTTGCAGCGGTCTGAGGTGTAGGCGTGCAAAAGGTACTATGTCCATTGCCGCTACCATTAAGCCGATCACCTCCATGCATTGAGCTACTGACGGGTGTTGAATGGAATGAAGGACGCGGCATGCATTTTGAAGTTTTGTTAACCTGTCTTCTGTCAGGTAAATCTTCATTTCTACAGAATCTATAAGAGTCCCCAAGAATGGAACTCTTGTGAGAGGAAAGAGAGAACTCTTCTTTTCGTTCACTTTCCATCCATGCGACCTTAGAAATGCCAGAACTAACTCTGTATGAGACTTGGCAGTTTGAAAGCTTGAAGCTTGTATTAGAATGTCGTCTAGGTACGGAGCTACCGAAATCCCTCGCGGTCTTAGTACCGCTAGAAGGGCACCCAGAACCTTTGTGAAGATTCTTGGAGCCGTAGCCAATCCGAATGGAAGAGCTACAAACTGGTAGTGCCTGTCTAAGAAGGCAAACCTTAGATACCGGTGATGATCTTTGTGGATCGGTATGTGAAGGTAAGCATCCTTTAAATCCACTGTGGTCATGAACTGACCCTCTTGGATCATGGGTAAAATAGTCCGAATAGTTTCCATTTTGAACGATGGAACTCTTAGGAATTTGTTTAGAGTCTTTAAATCTAAGATTGGCCTGAAAGTTCCCTCTTTTTTGGGAACCACAAACAGGTTTGAGTAGAACCCTTGTCCTTGTTCCGACCACGGAACCGGATGGATCACTCCCATTGTTAACAGATCTTGTACGCAGCGTAGAAACGCTTCTTTCTTTATCTGGTTTGTTGACAACCTTGACAGATGAAATCTCCCTCTTGGGGGAGATAATTTGAAGTCTAGAAGGTATCCCTGAGATATGATCTCTAGTGCCCAGGGATCCTGAACATCTCTTGCCCAGGCCTGGGCGAAGAGAGAGAGTCTGCCCCCTACTAGATCCGGTCCCGGATCGGGGGCTCTCGGTTCATGCTGTCTTTGGGGCAGCAGCAGGTTTCCTGGCCTGCTTGCTTTTGTTCCAGGACTGGTTAGGCTTCCAGCCTTGCCTGTAACGAGCAACAGCTCCTTCCTGTTTAGGTGCAGTGGAGGTTGATGCTGCTCCTGTTTTGAAATTCCGAAAGGGACGAAAATTAGACTGTCTAGCCTTAGCTTTGGCCTTGTCTTGAGGTAGGGCGTGGCCCTTACCTCCCGTAATGTCAGCGATAATTTCTTTCAAACCGGGCCCGAATAAGGACTGCCCCTTGAAAGGTATATTAAGTAATTTGGACTTAGAAGTAACATCAGCTGACCAGGATTTTAGCCACAGTGCCCTGCGTGCCTGTATGGCGAATCCTGAGTTCTTAGCCGTAAGTTTGGTTAAATGTACTACGGCCTCCGAAATGAAAGAATTAGCTAGTTTAAGGACTCTAAGCCTGTCCGTAATGTCGTCTAGCGTAGAGGAACTAAGGTTCTCTTCCAGCGACTCAATCCAAAATGCTGCCGCAGCCGTAATCGGCGCGATACATGCAAGGGGTTGTAATATAAAACCTTGTTGAACAAACATTTTCTTAAGGTAACCCTCTAATTTTTTATCCATTGGATCTGAGAAAGCACAGCTATCCTCCACCGGGATAGTGGTACGCTTAGCTAAAGTAGAAACTGCTCCCTCCACCTTGGGGACCGTTTGCCATAAGTCCCGAGTGGTGGCGTCTATTGGAAACATCTTTCTAAATATTGGAGGGGGTGAGAACGGCACACCGGGTCTATCCCACTCCTTAGTAACAATTTCAGTTAGTCTCTTAGGTATAGGAAAAACGTCAGTACTCGCCGGTACCGCAAAGTATTTATCCAACCTACACAGTTTCTCTGGTATTGCAACAGTGTTACAATCGTTGAGAGCTGCTAAGACCTCCCCTAGTAGTACACGGAGGTTCTCCAATTTAAATTTAAAATTTGAAATATCTGAGTCCAATCTGTTTGGATCAGAACCGTCACCCACAGAATGAAGCTCTCCGTCCTCATGCTCTGCGAGCTGTGACGCAGTATCAGACATGGCCCTAGCATTGTCAGCGCACTCTGTTCTCACCCCAGAGTGATCACGCTTGCCTCTTAGTTCAGGTAATTTAGACAAAACTTCAGTCATAACAGTAGCCATATCTTGTAATGTTATCTGTAATGGCCGCCCAGATGTACTAGGCGCCAAAATATCACGCACCTCCCGGGCGGGAGATGCAGGTACTGTCGCGTGAGGCGAGTTAGTCGGCATAACTCTCCCCTCGCTGTTTGGTGAAATTTGTTCACATTGTACAGATTGACTTTTATTTAAAGTAGCATCAATACAGTTAGTACATAAATTTCTATTGGGCTCCACCTTGGCATTGGAACAAATGACACAGATATCTTCCTCTGAGTCAGACATGTTTAACACACTAGCAAAAAACTTACAACTTGGTTATAATCTTTTTTAGCAAAAAAACGTACTGTGCCTCAAAGAGGTACTAACGATTAAATGACAGTTGAAATAATGAACTGAAAAACAGTTATTGCATCAAATTTTAAAACAACACAACTTTTAGCAAAGGTTTGTTCCCATTAGTAAAAAACAACACTAATTAAATTTGTACATAAGAAAACAAAACAACGTTTTTTATACACAGTCACTATAAGAATTCTCACAGCTCTGCTGAGAGAATTTACCTCCCTTCAAAGAAGTTTGAAGACCCCTGAGATCTGTCAGAAATGAACCGGATCATGCAGGACATATAAAAGTAGCTGACTGGAATTTTTTGATGCGTAGCAAAGAGCGCCAAAAACGGCCCCTCCCTCTCCCACACAGCAGGGAAGAGAAACGAAACTGTCACAATTAAAGCAAAAAACTGCCAAGTGGAAAATAATGCCCAAACATTTATTCACACAGTACCTCAGCAATGTAAACGATTCTACATTCCAGCAAAAACGTTTAACATGAGAATAGTTATTAAAAGGATTAGTGACCTTAACACAGTAGTTCCGGTGAAATACCATCCCCAGAATACTGAAGTGTATACATACATGTCATTTTAACGGTATGGCAGGCTTTTCTCATCAATTCCATTCAGAAAATAAAAACTGCCACATACCTCAATGCAGATTCATCTGCCCGCTGTCCCCTGATCTGAAGCCTTTACCTCCCTCAGATGGTCGAGAACAGCAATATGATCTTAACGACTCCGGTTAAAATCATAGTAAAAAATCTCTGTCAGATTCTTCCTCAAACTCTGCCAGAGAAGTAATAACACGCTCCGGTGCTATTTTAAAATAACAAACTTTTGATTGAAGTCATAAAAACTAAGTATAATCACCATAGTCCTCTCACACATCCTATCTAGTCGTTGGGTGCAAGAGAATGACTGGGACTGACGTAGAGGGGAGGAGCTATATGCAGCTCTGCTGGGTGAATCCTCTTGCATTTCCTGTTGGGGAGGAGTTATATCCCAGAAGTAATGATGACCCGTGGACTGATCACACATAACAGAAGAAATAATATATATACTTAGAGGTTGAATCTGGTACATATCACAATTTATTAAAAATATAAAAAAAAAAAAATTAAAAAAGAAAAAGTCAGAAGCGCTAAGGACTTTATATAAATAAGACAAAACCATACACATGTATTTATACAGTATATATAATCAGCAATAGCAAGTGATCCGCTAATAATTGTGCAAACAGATAATAGTGCACATCAATTCAAATAACTCCCATTAATCTAGGGCTGAGTGTAAATAATAAGCTAAGCACTATATCATGCAAAGCATAGTCCCAAATCACCTGAGTTAAAATAAACAATCCAAAATGATGACTCCTATTATTTCTGGGTTGCACATAAGCCAGGAGTAATTGTAAACTTATACTGTCCTGAAAAAGTTAAAAGTAAATGTCTGTAGACGTCCTTTAGGCTAAGGACATAACCATAAAAAAAAAATACCATGTGTATAAGCTCATAGGAGTGAAGCAGCTGGCGTCGTGCACAGACCAAATAATTGCAAAACAATTAATCGATTATGAGATTCGTTGACAACTATTTTCATAATTGATTATTATCAATTATAATGATTAGTTGTTGAAGCTATAGGCCAAAGCCGCAAGAAAAACCAGACAGAGTCCAGAAAGTCTCGACCCAAAGGAAGAGAACCTCTAAAAGGAACAAATCCTAAAAGAACACTTTCTAAGAGACCATGTGTTAGGGTGCCAGGAATCAGACTGAGACGAGAAGTGCAAAAATAATCACACCTTTATTAATAGCAAAAAAATATAAAATGTCCACAAGTCAAATAACAAGCCAGGAGTCAAAACCAGAGCTGGTAGTCAGACGAGCCGAGTCAGGAGCCAAAGCGAATAGTCAGACGAGCCGGAAACAGGAACAAGGAGAACAGCAGAGTCAGGAACAAGCCAGGGATCAGGGACCAGGAAGGACATCAGGCAGCCAGGTAATACACAGGAACTCTCACAAACAGGTCTCAGACAACGCAAAGGCAAAGCATAATGAACAGAGGCCCTTTAAAAAATAAATGATGACATCACAATTCTGAGACTGCATCCTGTCTCACATGGATGATGCACAACAGTCTGGCCATAAAAGGAAGTGCAGGAAGTGAGCAGCATCCCCCACAATGCACCAAGTCAGGAAGAGAGGTGAGTAAAATGGCTGCCAGCAGCACATGGCAAACACGACAGGGAAAAACCCTGACAGTACCCTCCCCTCAACGACCCCTCCCCCGCAGGAGAACAAAAGGCTTATTGGGGAAACGGGCATGGAAGGCACGGAGGAGGGCGGGAGCATGAACATCAGAGGAGGGAACCCAAGAACGCTCCTCTGGACCGTAGCCCCTCCAGTGAACCAATACTGTACATGGCCCCTGGATATACGAGAGTCAATAATACTGCTGACCTCATACTCCTCATGGTTGTCAACAAAGATAGGACGGGGACAAGGCAACACAGTGGTAAACCGATTACAAACCAATGGTTTCAAGAGGGAGACATGAAAAACATTGGAGATGCGCATAGCAGGAGGAAGGTCAAGAGCGTAGGCCACAGGATTAACCCGTTGGAGTATTCGAAAAGGACCAACATAACGGGGAGGCAATTTATTGGAAGGCACACGAAGGTTCAAGTTGCGGGAGGACAGCCAAACTCTCTCACCAACCTGGTAGGAAGGTGCGGGCAGACGCCTAAGGTCAGCCTGGAACTTTTGCCGCTGTATAGAACGATGAAGGCAATCCTGAATCTGCACCCACGTGGAACGGAGTTGCTGGAGATGCTCCTCCAAAGCCGGAATACCCTGAGACATGAATGAATCGGGCAACAAGGATGGTTGAAACCCATAATTCGCCATGAACGGGGATAACTCGGAGGAAGCATTAATAGCACTATTACGAGCAAACTCTGCCCAAGGTAACAGTTCAGACCAATTATAGTGGTGATCTGAGACATAGCAACAAAGGAATTGTTCCAGAGCTTGATTAGACCGTTCCGCAGCCCCATTGGATTGAGGGTGATATGCTGAGGAGAAGGAAAGCTGGATCCCCATTTGAGCACAAAAGGAACGCCAAAATTTGGAGACAAACTGGCTACCCCGGTCCGACACCATGTAAACGGAAGACCTCCCGGGCAAAAATTGAAGCAAGCACCTGAGCGGTAGGCAGCTTCATCAAGGGAATGCAATGTGACATTTTAGAAAAACGGTCAACCACCATAAGGATAGCAGTATTGCCATTGGAAACAGGGAGCTCGACAATGAAGTCCATGGAAAGATGTGTCCAAGGACGCTCACCATTAGCAATAGGTTGATTAAGACCCACAGGAAGACGTTGAGGAGTCTTATTCTGTGCACAAACTGAGAAGGAGGCAACATACGCAGCAACATCAGAACGAAGACCTGGCCACCAGAATTCTCGAGTAACAGACCAAATCATTTGGTTCTTGCCTGGGTGACCTGAGGCTTTAAGATAGTGGTAAGTGTGCAAAAGTTTAGTTTGAAGATTCTCAGGAACAAAACACTTACCACTAAGTTTCTCAGGCGGTGTATTGGTTTGTGCAGCCAGGATCTCCTCCCCCAAGGGAGAAGTCAAATTAGTACGTATGGTAGCCAAAATATGGTTAGGAGGTATAACAGGAGTAGGTACAGACTCCTCCTTGGACAGAGGCGAAAATTGTCGAGAGAGGGCATCAGCCCTAACATTCTTACTACCAGGCAGGTATGAGACCACATAATTAAATTGAGACAAAAATAGCGCCCATCTGGCCTGTCGGGGCGACAAACGTTTTGCTTCAGATAGATAAGTTAAATTCTTGTGGTCAGTAAGAATGAGCACTGGCACGCTAGTACCCTCGAGAAGATGCCTCCATTCCTTGAGTGCCAAAATTATGGCCAGTAATTCCCTGTCGCCAATTTCATAATTGCACTCCGCTGGAGACAATTTCTTAGAGAAGAAACCACACGGATGCAAGGAACCGTCAGGCATAGGACGTTGAGACAAGAGGGCACCTACTCCAGTCTAAGACGCATCGACCTCAAGAACGAAAGGCAGGACAGGGTTAGGATGAGCCAGAACTGGAGCGGCAGCAAAGGCAGTCTTAAGACTATCAAAGGCCTCAATGGCAGTAGGTGACCAATGGAGTGGATCATTCTCTTTACAGGTCATGTCTGTGATAGGTTTGACCAAGGAAGAAAAGTTTTTAATAAACTTTCTATAGTAATTGGCGAACCCCAAAAAACGTTGAATAGACCGAAGACCAACTGGGCGAGGCCACTGCAGAACTGCAGATAACTTGTCAGGATCCATGGAGAACCCTGCAACGGAGATAACATAACCTAGCTAGGAAGGTTACTTGAGTCTGAGGGAACTCACATTTCTCAAGTTTACAAAACAGGCCGTTCTCACGTAGTCTCTGAAGAACCCGTGTAACATCAGAACGATGAGCCTCAAGTGTGGGTGAGTGTATGAGGATGTCGTCTAAGTACACCACAACACACTGTTGCAACATATCTCGTAGGACATCATTAATAAATTCCTGAAAAACAGCAGGAGCATTACATAGGCCAAAGGGCATTACAAGATACTCATAATGCCCGCTCCTGGTGTTAAATGCTGTTTTCCATTCGTGACCCTCCTTAATCCTAACGAGATTGTACGCTCCTCTCAAATCAAGTTTAGTAAAGACCGTAGCTCCCTTGAGGCGGTCAAAGAGTTCCGTAATGAGCAAAATAGGGTAAGCATTCTTAATGGTAAGACGATTAAGACCCCTATAATCGATACATGGTCTTAACTCGCCACCCTTTTTCTTCACAAAGAAGCCAGCCCCTGCAGGAGAGCAGGATTTGCAGATGATCCCCCGCGACAGAGCATCAGCAACATACTCCTCCATAGCACAATTCTCTGCAACAGACAGGGTACACCCGGCCCCGAGGAGGAATGGCTCCGGGTTGCAGGTCTATGGCACAATCGTAAGACCGGTGAGGAGGCAACGTACCGGCACGAACCTTGTCAAACACGTCTCGGAACTCTCGGTACTCCTCTGGCAATTGAGATACTGAAGAAGTGCACAAGACTTTAAATGGTTTCCGAAGACAAGTGGAAATACATTGCGGGGACCACAACAAAATTTCGGACCTGCACCAGTCGAGACTGGGATTGTGCTTTTGGAGCCAGGGATAACCCAGAACAACTGGAAAATGCGGAGAGTTTATCACCTGGAACTGGAGGGTTTCAAAATGGAGAGCCCCAACAGCCATGATCAACGGAGCAGTTTCGTGAGTAACGAGTGCGGGCTGAAGGGGCCTGCCATCAATGGCCTCAATAGCAAGCGGAACGAACCGAGACAAAACAGGAATGGAGTGCTTTGATACAAAAGCACCTTCAATGAAATAGCCAGCAGCACCGGAGTCAACAAGAGCCTGAGTGACTAGGGAGGAGTCCACCCAGGAAAGGACAACCGTGACCAAAGGTTTCTCCTTAAGCGGTTCCGGGGACAAGGATAAACAAGCCAAGGTCTGCCCCCAACAGGACCTTAGGTGTGAGAGTTTCCCGGCCGTGTAGGACAAGACTTCAAAAGGTGGCCCTGTAACCCACAATAGAGGCAGAGCCCCTCCCTCCTCCTAAAGGCCCTCTGCGCCGGGGAGAGACGCGTGAATCCCAACTGCATCGGCACAGCAGTACCTGGTGACTCGGGACCAGGAGGCATGGGTGGGAACGAACACGTAGGAGAAAACGGAACAGGAGGCTTCCGCAAGGGCTCCTTGAAAGAGGGCCTCTCTCTGAGTCTGATGTCAATTAGGATCAAAAAAGACACCAATGCCTCAAGATCCTCTGGTAAATCTCTGGCAGCAACTTCGTCTTTAATCGCATCAGAGAGCCCATGAAAGAAGGCGGCAACAAGGGCTTCATTGTTCCAACCTACCTCTGCGGCAAGCGTACGGAACTCAATAGCATACTGAGCAACAGATCTTGTAAATTTCTGAATGGACATGAGACGTTTAGCAGCAGAGGAGGAGCGAGCCAGAATATCAAATACCCTTCGAAAGGAGGCCACAAATTCAGGGTAATTTGAAATCACAGGTTTATTAGTCTCCCACAAGGGATTAGCCCAGGCAAGAGCTGTGTCAGAGAGTAACGAGATGAGAAATCCCACCTTAGCTCTGTCAGAGGGAAACGCCTGAGGTAATATCTCAAAGTAAATGCCCACCTGGTTCAAAAACCCTCTGCACTGAATAGGATCGCCTCCATATCGCTGAGGTAGAGGTGCAGAACCGGACATGCTCCTGGTAGGCAAAGGTGCAGCAGCGGAAACAGGAGCAGCCATAACATGCGGGACACTTTGGTCCAAATGTGCAGTGCGAGTCAGCAGGGTTTGCAGGGCTAGTGCAAATTGATCCAAGCGGTGAATTGAACCAATTAGATGGAAAGGATTGCAAGCTGCACTGTAGATAGATAGTTAAAACAACAATTTATTGCATACAATATAAAAATATAAAGCACACATCATAGTATATACACCCAAGCATACAGGAGAGGCTGCTCTCCGACGCGTTTCCTGCTACAAAAAGCACTTCATCAGGGATAGCAGCTGATTCCCTGTACTGCCCTTTATACCGGTAAAGTTAATTTAACCCCTTAGACACTTAGTCACATTTTAACTTTCACAACAATGTGTGATATGTTGTTGATAGATATCCATTTGTCTTAAGGGACAAAGGGGCCATATTATTACCGACCAAAGAGACATATTTACATACTCAAATAAGAACATAGATAATTAGAAATGAAAAATAAAAACATTCATATACAATTCTAAATTCCTAGTAAGGTGTAATGTTTACACTATTCAATTACTAGGGTAAGCTATATGTATTAGTATTTATTCGAAAGAGAATATACAGGGAGTGCAGAATTATTAGGCAAATGAGTATTTTGACCACATCATCCTCTTTATGCATGTTGTCTTAATCCAAGCTGTATAGGCTCGAAAGCCTACTACCAATTAAGCATATTAGGTGATGTGCATCTCTGTAATGAGAAGGGGTGTGGTCTAATGACATCAACACCCTATATCAGGTGTGCATAATTATTAGGCAACTTCCTTTCCTTTGGCAAAATGGGTAAAAAGAAGGACTTGACAGGCTCAGAAAAGTCAAAAATAGTGAGATATCTTGCAGAGGGATGCAGCACTCTTAAAATTGCAAAGCTTCTGAAGTGTGATCATCGAACAATCAAGCGTTTCATTCAAAATAGTCAACAGGGTCGCAAGAAGCGTGTGGAAAAACCAAGGCGCAAAATAACTGCCCATGAACTGAGAAAAGTCAAGCGTGCAGCTGCCAAGATGCCACTTGCCACCAGTTTGGCCATATTTCAGAGCTGCAACATCACTGGAGTGCCCAAAAGCACAAGGTGTGCAATACTCAGAGACATGGCCAAGGTAAGAAAGGCTGAAAGACGACCACCACTGAACAAGACACACAAGCTGAAACGTCAAGACTGGGCCAAGAAATATCTCAAGACTGATTTTTCTAAGGTTTTATGGACTGATGAAATGAGAGTGAGTCTTGATGGGCCAGATGGATGGGCCCGTGGCTGGATTGGTAAAGGGCAGAGAGCTCCAGTCTGACTCAGACGCCAGCAAGGTGGAGGTGGAGTACTGGTTTGGGCTGGTTTCATCAAAGATGAGCTTGTGGGGCCTTTTCGGGTTGAGGATGGAGTCAAGCTCAACTCCCAGTCCTACTGCCAGTTTCTGGAAGACACCTTCTTCAAGCAGTGGTACAGGAAGAAGTCTGCATCCTTCAAGAAAAACATGATTTTCATGCAGGACAATGCTCCATCACACGCGTCCAAGTACTCCACAGCGTGGCTGGCAAGAAAGGGTATAAAAGAAGAAAATCTAATGACATGGCCTCCTTGTTCACCTGATCTGAACCCCATTGAGAACCTGTGGTCCATCATCAAATGTGAGATTTACAAGGAGGGAAAACAGTACACCTCTCTGAACAGTGTCTGGGAGGCTGTGGTTGCTGCTGCACGCAATGTTGATGGTGAACAGATCAAAACACTGACAGAATCCATGGATGGCAGGCTTTTGAGTGTCCTTGCAAAGAAAGGTCGCTATATTGGTCACTGATTTGTTTTTGTTTTGTTTTTGAATGTCAGAAATGTATATTTGTGAATGTTGAGATGTTATATTGGTTTCACTGGTAAAAATAAATAATTGAAATGGGTATATATTTGTTTTTTGTTAAGTTGCCTAATAATTATGCACAGTAATAGTCACCTGCACACACAGATATCCCCCTAAAATAGCTATAACTAAAAACAAACTAAAAACTACTTCCAAAACTATTCAGCTTTGATATTAATGAGTTTTTTGGGTTCATTGAGAACATGGTTGTTGTTCAATAATAAAATTAATCCTCAAAAATACAACTTGCCTAATAATTCTGCACTCCCTGTATATATAGCAATATCTTAGTACATTCTGTTTAACGCTGTTTTTTAGCACATATGAAACAGAGTGGCAGAGATTTTTATACAATGTTATTTGTACTAATTTTTATACGCTATATATTACGCTATTTTATACCACAATGGTTTCGTTACAGATTTAATGGTACTAAGGTTTAAAGATAAGGGTAAGTATTGGAGGCCCTCAATAAATGTGTGATTCTTCATTACTAAGATTAAGTCTATATGCCAGTATACAGTTTAAGATCCCAAATTTTATTCATTCCCTTAGGACTACCTGTTTCTAATTTAAAGATCCAGAAGGCTTCTTTTTTGGCTAGTCTATCTCCCCCTGTATTACGTTTTGGAATTCTATCAATTACTTGAAATTGAAAAAGCGATATAATCTGTTCAAACATGGTTTTAGTATATGATTGGCCTACTCGATGTCTCGCAAAATGCTTGGCCACTGGAGTTTTTGGCTCCAAAGCTTCTAATGACAAAAGATGTTCACGTATACGATCTTTTATGGGTCTTATAGTTCTTCCTGTATATTGGCAGCCACACATTTTGCAAGAAATCAAGTAGACCACATAGTCAGACTGACAAGTAAAATGTCTATAAATTCGGAATTCACATTTAGTAATGTGAGAGACAAAAAATTCACCTGGTTTTACATATTGACAAGACTTACATGGTCTAACTCCACATTTAAAGGTCCCAGTCTTAGATCTAAGCCAGCTTTCTGTCCTAGACGTGGATTGTGGATTTAATTCTGAAAAATTCCTATTGACATATTGGCCCAACGTCTTAGCCCTTCTAGAAACAAATTTAACACCATTGGTAGAAATATTGGTTAGTGTGGGTTCTTTCTCCAAAATAGGAAGGTATCTTTTGACTATATTGCATATTTTATTACACTGTTGACTATATTGTGTAGAAAACACAATAGTCTCTTCAGAGTCCTTAGTTCTAGGCCTATGCTTGTATTTGTCCTGAAGTAAGTCATTCCTATCCATTAACCTAACATTCTCTTGTGTAGTCAGTAAAAGATTTTTGTTATACCCTCTCTTTAAAAAACATGTTTTTAGGAGATCTGCATGCTTATCATAATCCTTAATATCACTACAGTTCCTACGTAGCCTCATAAATTGGCCTTTGGGAATGGCCATTTTTAAGTGTTTAGGATGGTTAGACTCCACTCTCAAGATGGTATTGCCAGCTATTTTCTTTCTAAATGCCTCCATTGCCACTGTCTTACCTTCTCCCTCTACTTTTATCATTAGGTCTAGAAAACTAATGTTTTCTTTACTCCAACTATAGGTAAATTTAAGATTCATGCTGTTATTCAATGATTTAAACTCATCAATTTGTGACACATCCCCCTGCCAGATTATCAACACATCATCGATAAATCTAGTATAAAATTTAATATTGTCATTAAAATAGTTAAGGTCACCAAATATTTTAAACAACTCAAAGTAGCTAAGGTATATGTTAGCATATGAGGGGGCGAATTTCGCCCCCATAGCTGTACCCCTATGCTGTAAATAAATCTTGCCTTCAAAAACAAAGTAATTGTGGGTTAATAAATAGCCAACAACATCAACCAAATAACTAATGAAGACAATGTCAAAATTTGTGTAAAACTTTAATGTCTCTTCCAAGGCTAATAAGCCTCGACTATGTGGAATACAGGAGTATAATGAAACTACGTCTATGGTGAGAAAGAGACATGTATCATCTAGTTTTAAACCCTCAAGTTTTCTGAGCAATTGTTTTGTATCACGTAAATAGCCTGGCATATTGGTTACGATGGGCTGCAAAAATTAATCTACCCATGCTCCTAATTTTTCACCTAGCGTTCCAATTGTTGAAATCATGGGTCTGCCTGGTGGCTTAGAGGGAGTTTTGTGAACTTTTGGTAAGTGTTTAAAGGTAGAAATAACAGGGAATTTCACTAGCAGTGTGTCTGCAGTTTTTTCATTAAGGATACCCAATCTTACCCCTTCTTCCAGGATACTTTCTAATTCTTTGTCAAATTTAGTAGTGGGATTAAACGTAAGTAATCTATAGGTGTCACTGTCATTTAATTGGGTGAGGGCATCCATTTCATAAGAAGTCCTGTCTTGGACCACTATAGACCCACCCTTATCTGAATTGGTAATAACCAGATTTTTATTCAATTTTAATTCTTGTAATGCCCGCCACTCTGTTCCAGATAAATTATTAGATCTTCTAGTTTTCTGATGTTTCTCTCTTTCACAGTCATAGAGCTTAGTCAAT
The DNA here is from genome assembly GCF_027579735.1 of Bombina bombina. Taxonomy (NCBI): domain Eukaryota; kingdom Metazoa; phylum Chordata; class Amphibia; order Anura; family Bombinatoridae; genus Bombina; species Bombina bombina. Next base: position 939,113,031 of record NC_069503.1, read on the forward strand.
TCCTGTTCAACAATAGTATGGAATAGTTCTATATTATCACCTCTAGACTGTGAAGGGTAGAAATGTTTGTTTGTATATTTAATATTACTTTTGGGGATAACATGTTGTGTCTCTCCACATCTAATGCTATCTTTATGCAATGTTGCTAAGCTGGTTAAATCACATAATTCACCAAAATCCATATTTTCAATATCACTAAATACAGTGTTATTGCTAGGCAAACTTTCTACATCATTATCCAACTGGGCAATCTGTTCACTTATATTTATTTCAGAAAAAATGTTTTTTCAATGTCACTTTTCTCATTAATTTATTTAAATCCAGGAGTACATCAAACAGATCAAAGTCATTGGTGGGTGCAAACCCAAGTCCTTTAACTAAGACTCTTTGTTGTTCATTCGTCAGGGGTGTACTTTTAAGATTTATCACATTCTTCCCCTCTGATTCTTCCCGTTTTTTGACCCTCTGTTAGCTCTGCTAGGGTATCTTGGTGTAGATTTACTTGGGTCAGCTCCTGTGTTTTTACCCGCCAATGTAGTAGAGTCCTGTTTTACCAAATCAGAAAAAGGATTTTCGCTTTGTGTTCTCCTTTGGTATTGCTCCCAGTCCCTCACTTGATGTTGAATAGTGGTTGTAATTTCATCGTTATCCACTATGTTCAATCTATCTGAGGTTCTTCCCTGTTCCGACTCTGAAGCAGACGATTGGTCTCCAGTCATACTCCAGTCATAGCATTCTGTGCTTACGCTACTCTCACTGAAAGTGACTCTACCTTTTTCATGATTCTGTTTTTTATTCTTGAATCTTTGTCTTCTTCCCTTCTTTTTATCAGAAGAGCCTTTGTTACTCGTATTCCAACTGTAAACTATGTTTAGTTCATAGTCCTTACAATCACGTTGATACTTGCCAATCTTTCTGTCCATGATTTCTTTATCCAATTTCTCCAATGTTTCATTAAATTGTTTATCGAATGCTTCTAATCTTGTGTCATGTTTGGTTAGTTCTATTTTTTCCTGTAGATTTGTTAGTTCCATAAGCACTGTTTCTCTCTCTCTCCTTTCTTTTTATTAAGTAGTTTACCCATGAGTATCAGTAAGCATTTGGTGAGAGTCTCATTCCAATCATCCATGAATGTTATATCCTCTCTCTCATTGGCTGGATACTTTTTCATTCTTAGTCCTTTTGGAACTTTGTTTTCATTTATATATAGTTGCAAGAATTCTATTTCCCACCAAAGTCGCAACTCTTTGATACTCAATTTCTCCATACTAGCAAATAGATGTATAATGTCATCCTGTGTGCTTTCCTGGGTGGCTGTGCTTTTAATCAGATTCTCCATCTTGGTGCACCTTAGTGCAATATTGTTGTATGCCATTTTAATTTCACCAATATGTTAAAGATACGTATTAGACAATTTCTCTGGTGTTTATATGGAAATGAAGGGGAAAATAAATCCAATAGATCAGCATCAACATTCACACAAAAATTCCAAAATACACCATAATGGGCAAAACGGTCTGTGTCGCTGGATTCTCTCTGAGTGATGTTTATGTGCAAGCGTATAGTGATTCTATAAATACAGGGAGTGCAGAATTATTAGGCAAGTTGTATTTTTGAGGATTAATTTTATTATTGAACAACAACAACCATGTTTTCAATGAACCCAAAAAACTCATTAATATCAAAGCTGAATATTTTTGGAAGTAGTTTTTAGTTTGTTTTTAGTTATAGCTATTTTAGGGGGATATCTGTGTGTGCAGGTGACTATTACTGTGCATAATTATTAGGCAACTTAACAAAAAACAAATATATACCCATTTCAATTATTTATTTTTACCAGTGAAACCAATATAACATCTCAACATTCACAAATATACATTTCTGACATTCAAAAACAAAACAAAAACAAATCAGTGACCAATATAGCCACCTTTCTTTGCAAGGACACTCAAAAGCCTGCCATCCATGGATTCTGTCAGTGTTTTGATCTGTTCACCATCAACATTGCGTGCAGCAGCAACCACAGCCTCCCAGACACTGTTCAGAGAGGTGTACTGTTTTCCCTCCTTGTAAATCTCACATTTGATGATGGACCACAGGTTCTCAATGGGGTTCAGATCAGGTGAACAAGGAGGCCATGTCATTAGATTTTCTTCTTTTATACCCTTTCTTGCCAGCCACTCTGTGGAGTACTTGGACGCGTGTGATGGAGCATTGTCCTGCATGAAAATCATGTTTTTCTTGAAGGATGCAGACTTCTTCCTGTACCACTGCTTGAAGAAGGTGTCTTCCAGAAACTGGCAGTAGGACTAGGAGTTGAGCTTGACTCCATCCTCAACCCGAAAAGGCCCCACAAGCTCATCTTTGATGATACCAGCCCAAACCAGTACTCCACCTCCACCTTGCTGGCGTCTGAGTCAGACTGGAGCTCTCTGCCCTTTACCAATCCAGCCACGGGCCCATCCATCTGGCCCATCAAGACTCACTCTCATTTCATCAGTCCATAAAACCTTAGAAAAATCAGTCTTGAGATATTTCTTGGCCCAGTCTTGACGTTTCAGCTTGTGTGTCTTGTTCAGTGGTGGTCGTCTTTCAGCCTTTCTTACCTTGGCCATGTCTCTGAGTATTGCACACCTTGTGCTTTTGGGCACTCCAGTGATGTTGCAGCTCTGAAATATGGCCAAACTGGTGGCAAGTGGCATCTTGGCAGCTGCACGCTTGACTTTTCTCAGTTCATGGGCAGTTATTTTGCGCCTTGGTTTTTCCACACGCTTCTTGCGACCCTGTTGACTATTTTGAATGAAACGCTTGATTGTTCGATGATCACGCTTCAGAAGCTTTGCAATTTTAAGAGTGCTGCATCCCTCTGCAAGATATCTCACTATTTTTTACTTTTCTGAGCCTGTCAAGTCCTTCTTTTGACCCATTTTGCCAAAGGAAAGGAAGTTGCCTAATAATTATGCACAACTGATATAGGGTGTTGATGTCATTAGACCACACCCCTTCTCATTACAGAGATGCACATCACCTAATATGCTTAATTGGTAGTAGGCTTTCGAGCCTATACAGCTTGGAGTAAGACAACATGCATAAAGAGGATGATGTGGTCAAAATACTAATTTGCCTAATAATTCTGCACACAGTGTATGTATATGCTGTGTGTATAGCAGATAAATGTCCTTATGTGTTCACTCCCAACACTTGGCACGTATCAAATCCTGGTATACTCAATATAAGTGACGTCTTAGTGATAGAGCCTCAAGGTGTGTGTGAACATATAGAGCATGTGATCCTGTACATCCATTCTCTAAATGACGGCAGGTAAAGGTGGATAATGAGAAGCATCAGGATTCATGGCCTTTGCGTAATGTCAGGGTGCCAGGAATCAGACTGAGACGAGAAGTGCAAAAATAATCACACCTTTATTAATAGCAAAAAATTATACAATGTCCACAAGTCAAATAACAAGCCAGGAGTCAAAACCAGAGCTGGTAGTCAGACGAGCCGAGTCAGGAGCCAAAGCGAATAGTCAGACGAGCCAGAATCAGGAGAACAGCAGAGTCAGGAACAAGCCAGGGATCAGGAACCAGGAAGGACGTCAGGCAGCCAGGTAATACACAGGAACTCTCACAAACAGGTCTCAGACAACGCAAAGGCAAAGCATACTGAACAGAGGCCCTTTAAATAATAAATGATGACATCACAATTCTGAGACTGCATCCTGTCTCACATGGATGATGCACAACAGTCTGGCCATAAAAGGAAGTGCAGGAAGTGAGCAGCATCCCCCACAATGCACCAAGTCAGGAAGAGAGGTGAGTAAAATGCCTGCCAGCAGCACATGGCAAACACAACAGGGAAAAACCCTGACACCATGAAAGGCAAAATCGTAAGAACGGCGGTTTAAAGGACCTAAATCCTCCAAGTCTCCAAACCACAATGGGAAGGAACACTCTAGTTCCCTGAAAAATTGGAAACGACTGAGCATGTTGCCACGGATCTCAAAGGAGTCCCGGCCCACTAACTTAAAAGGCGAAGGAGGACTGAACCATTCCCTCATGCCCCTAAGGAACCACAGACCCTCAAGTCCTCTCAGGATGTTAGTTGAAGCTTGTAAAATAAAACAAGAAACAACACAAATCATATTGTGATCACTAGGCGCCCTCACCAGACCAACCGGACATAAAAAGGCGTCACGTGTCTGAACTAGGCCTCAAAGACAGAAGGATTTGTACCCAGTCAGGACCAGCCTGAAACCAAGGGCCCCAGCACTGTCAAGGTCACATAGAGTCTCCCCCGAGATGGAGGGATAAAGAACAGTCAGACAGACTTTTGTAAACAGTGCAACCACAAAATCGTGAGTTCAATTACAGAGAAGAAAGATCCCGAAGGAAACATCACACCACAACCTGAGCTTTAGACCAAATAAAAATCATCCTCACCGGATGAAAATAAAAGATAAGGCAACCCGTAGGTTATCACCCAGGAAGAACGGACAGACCCGCAGGACCAGCCCAACAGGGGTCCGAGACTTCCAAGCTCAGAACTGGAAAAGGATACACAAATAACAAAGATTATAACAAGATTACTTCATCCCCTTATGTCTATGCATGCAAGCCAGTCGAAGAGTAAGACTGAGAATCCCAACACCCATTAAGAGTGGGATCCTCCAGCAACGGCAAAAACGTGCCTTAGTAGAACACGAAGGCGCGCCAGTCTATAACAAAAGGCTCAACATACCTCCCCCGGGACAAAAGAAAACACCAGCCCCGAAGATTGACCGCTGAGGCCTCAGGAGCAGTAGCTCCCCCGGAGTGCTGAACTGGACCAGGCGATCCCACGCTTGACGAGCCCCGGTTAACGAAAACAGACAATATCGTAAGCACACTCCCGGGAGGTGCAGATGAGCCAGAGCCAAAGATATGGCCATGCGGAACCGTGTTGTAACCTCCAGTGGGAACAGGCCACACTCCCTAAAAGGATAAGTAGCGTTTGGGTTACCTGCATGCGTAGTAAGAGTTGGTGGTAGGGAACTCGTCTCATGAGAAATAGAATCCCCAGAGGCGGATGGCTCAGTGGGCACCCGATTGCCAGATTCCGAGGAACAGAGCACTCTAAAACGGCATTCGGAACATAACTGATGGGTATGTATCACCCGGGCCAATTCATATTCTTCTGAATCAGAGACATCCGTCTTCAAAAAATCAGAATCCTCCATAACTGGGATACTGCCACCTCCAGAGAACCAGACACCAGCGGACCAGGATTTCTCCATCCCCACACAGTCAGAAAAGCGGAAATGGAGTCACAAGGTAAACTGTGCAGTCCATGCAAAAGTGCGCCCGACTGTAAAGGCCGCGTCACTAGACATACGCCGTTATGTTCCAAAATAACCATGAGCCGAAGCAACACTACACAATAGCAGACAGAATCACATAAACATGATTATAAACCCCCCCTGTTCAATAATCCCCCTTAGGAGATATTAACCCTTGATTCCTAGATACAAAAAGCAGCCTCACTGAGACCCTATGTTAAAGTTATCCCCGAAAGGTTGAAGCCCCTCTCGGATAAACAGTTGTAATTACAATACATCCATGATGAAAGTAAAATGAAACAATCTTACCGGAATCTATGCCGTGGAAGAGTAACACGGCCCTTCAAGTGTGACAGAAGCGTTGTTTCTGCCATGGACTTGAGAGAAAAAAAATCAGGCAGCGAAGCTCGTCAACGCTGATTGCTTGTGGAGCTGTTAATATGACTCGGGATTATTATGCAGAAAGACTCTACCTGCATCTCCAGACTAACTTTCACCCATGCTCTCACTGAGAGGATGACAGGACTACTTAAAACTCCAGTCCCATGCCGAGGAGTACTACCCTCCAAAAGAGACTATCGAAAACTTCTTACACTTCTCTGGATTTTGATGGGGTGTAGCGCCAAAGACGAGCACCTATAGCTCTGAACAGTAGGCTAACTAGCTAGCTTGGAAAATGTACTAAGAAAATAAATGTGTTCAGAGCGCCTCAAATGGGCTAGGTGTTGTACAATGTGTAGAGTGTGTATTTAGAAATATTTTAAATCTAGTACTTTACACAAGAATAAAACATGCCACGGTGGGTACAGTGGTAATAAATGACAATAAAAACAATAAGGTGTGGATCCACTCTTGTACAAATTAAATATTGAATATAACTATATAAAAACACTGAATATAAAAGAGGCAATAATAATGGTAGCCCCAATAAAAATATGAGAAAGTTAAAATTCCAAACAATGTCTGAAAGAAATCAATCCAATGTGTGGATTAATAAAATGCAATAAATCAAATGAATGGATTGCTGATATCGACTAGGAGGAGGATACCGTAAATGATATTATGTACCAGTGTTGGTGGTGATAATGTGTATAAAAAGGGAGTGAAAAATTATCCTTAATGATTGCAAATATAAAGAAAACAGACAGCGTCAACTTGCTTATTCAAAAGTGAAAAAAAATTATGTGAAAAATAGAAAAAATGACAAAGGAAAAAATGAAAAAATGCTGCTGAAAAAATGAAAAAAGAGAACAAAGTCAGTGATCAAAGGAAAAAAGGAAAAAAAAGGAAAAAAGAGAACAAAGTCAGTGATTGTAATCCAAGAAACAGAATCCTAAAAAAGGCTAAATGTGAAGATCCAAATAAAAGTCAAAAGTTAATAATGTGAAGAAAAGGAAACCTTATCTTCCTAGTGGTGAGAGTCCATCTGAGGTTCCTGATGGTGAGAATAAAGTCAAGGGTCTTTTAGGTCAAATCCAATTAATGGGCTAGTGTTCCTGATGGTGAGAACCTTTGGTGGTTGGGAGAAACCAATCCAAAAAAAAAAAATGTTTTTCTTTTTAAATCATAAATTAAACCTAAAAGCAAATAAAAACAACAATAGTGTAGATTGTACAAAAAACTTATATAAAATCAGAATAGTGCTTACCAGCTGTGGTCAACGCGTTTCGGCCTCCTCTAGGCCTTTCTCAAGAGTCCACCAAAGGTTCTCACCATAAGGAACACTAGCCCATTAATTGGGTTTGACCTAAAAGACCCTTGACTTTATTCTCACCATCAGAACCTCAGACGGACTCTCACCACTAGGAAAATAAGGTTTCCTTTTCTTCACATTATTAACTTTTGACTTTTATTTGGATCTTCACATTTAGCCTTTTTTAGGATTTTGTTCTTTTTTCCTTTTTTTTTTCTTTGATCACTGACTTTGTTCTCTTTTTCCATTTTTTGAGCAGCATTTTTTCATTTTTTTCCTTTGTCATTTTTTCTATTTTTCACATCATTTTTTTCACTTTTGAATAAGCAAGTTGACACTGTCTGTTTTCTTTATATTTGCAATCACTAAGGATAATTTTTCACTCCCTTATTATACACATTATCACCATCAACACTGGTACATAATATCTCTTACGATATCCTCCTCCTAGTTGATATCAGCAATCCATTCATTTTGATTTACTGCATTTTATTAATCCACACATTGGATTGATTTCTTTCAGACATTGTTTGGAATTTTAACTTTCTCAGGCCTAGATTTAGAGTTCGGCGGTAGCCGTTAAAACCAGCGTTAGAGGCTCCTAACGCGGGTTTTTTACGCACTCCGGTATTTAGAGTTTATTTACCGCGACTCAAAATACACCTAACGCTCAACTTTCTACCGCCACCTCAGACCCAGTAGTAAACATATACCGCACAAAAAAACATCCACGAATCACAAAACAAATATTACACAAAGTACACTTACACTCATACAAACACAACACTATCTTTATTTTTCGTATTTTTTATTTTTTCTTTAAAATACAAAGGATTAAAGTTGCGAGATCTCGGGTGTTTGAAAAAAATCCACACAAATCCATTTTCCCATTGACTTACATGGACATACGGGAAAAGACCCTCATATACCTACATCTAACGAATAACATTATCACAAACATACACTCATCGATGCATACAAACAATATACACCACATTACATACACAAAATATTTATTTATTACAAAAAGAACACGATTTAGTTACTTTTTCACACAAGCTCATGACGTCACTCACTTTACGAGGAAAACCAGTCTTAGAAAAAAAAATATAGAAATCTTTGGAGCCTCCATTGACTTCTATTGGGAAGACGTGCTCGTGCACGCGAAACCCTCATTTCCCTAACGCACGCAAATAGCGTAGACTGAAAAACTCCAAATACCAGCGCTAGAAAATACATGATTTCATGCGTTAGACCCAGCTATGATAAATAGATAAAGAAATGACTATTTCCCTATGGTGGACTTATGTTTTTTAATATTAAATATTCACCACACCATAAATATTTTTAACACTTTTAGATTACATCAACTACAAATCCCCATCACTAGTAACACATTATTATTTCAATAAAATTACATTTACAATTAAAATAAAATTCAATACACATTTCTGGATTCACAAACACTACACAATGGGAAACATCTCTCATTTACCTTTATTATTGCATTTCTGTTATTCAACTCATATGCTTGCAGCAACTGCATATCTACATAGGCTTAACACATGATCACTCATGGATGCACATACATTACTTTTAACATTCACTCATACATGTGCATTCAAATGATGGGGGAAAAACACATTACATTCTCTCTAGGAATCACAAAACACAACATATGGATTTTACTGTACTTTTAACATCATGATTCCATCACCAGAAACCATTAGGAATTACGTACAACAAGAACATCATTACACCAGATTACAGATGTCACTTTATGGGAAGGAACAACAATGCCAGACCGCTATATAGAAGTCAGCATATGTGGGACACAATCACAATATATACGTACATGTACATAACACGCATCACCCATCACGCAACCACAAAGCACACATTTAGATTTTATTCAGCACACAATAACAATGTAGCACAATACAACAACACAATGAGGATTTCACAACTACATAGGCAGGTTAATAATATCATGACGTCATTAGAAGATTCAACCATACACATCACAGATTCACCACTGTACCGCCCCTTTAGGAACTTTAACACTCAATACTACAATACAACATATACGTAAAACACACTTTTGAACAACATTATTATGGAGATTTCAATGGGACAATTAAGAAATATTGTCAGATCGCACATCAATTATATATATAATACTACAGATGACAGCCGGAAGTTATTCAGTATTAGTGCGATTTGAAAGGGACGCGTACAATATTCACATCTCGGCAATCACTTATATATACAATACTACAGATGACAGCCGGAAGTTATTCAGTATTAGTGCGATTTGAAAGGGACGCATACAATATTGACTGCTCGGAAATCACTTATATATACAATACTACAGATGGCAGACGGAAGTTCTTCAGTATTATTGCGATTTTACAGGGACGCATACAATATTGACATCTCAGCAATCACTTATATATACAATACTACAGATGGCAGACGGGAAGTTATTCAGTATTAGTGCGATTTGAAAGGGACGCATACAATATTGACAGCTCGGCAATCACTTATATATACAATACTACAGATGACAGCCGGAAGTTCTTCAGTATTATTGCGATTTTACAGGGACGCATACAATATTGACATCTCAGCAATCACTTATATATACAATACTACAGATGGCAGACGGGAAGTTATTCAGTATTAGTGCGATTTTACAGGGACGCATACAATATTGACATCTCGGCAATCACTTATATATACAATACTACAGATGGCAGACGGGAAGTTCGGAATTATTATTGCGATTTGAAAGGGACGCATACAATATTGACAGCTCGGCAATCACTTATATATACAATACTACAGATGGCAGACGGGAATTTCGGAATTATTATTGCGATTTGAAAGGGACGCGTACAATATTGACAGCTCGGCAATCACTTATATATACAATACTACAGATGACAGCCGGAAGTTATTCAGTATTAGTGCGATTTGAAAGGGACGCATACAATATTGACAGCTCGGCAATCACTTATATATACAATACTACAGATGGCAGACGGGAATTTCGGAATTATTATTGCGATTTGAAAGGGACGCGTACAATATTGACAGCTCGGCAATCACTTATATATACAATACTACAGATGACAGACGGGAAGTTCTGAATTATTATTGCGATTTTAAAGGGACGCATACAATATTGACAGCTCTGAAATCACTTATATATACAATACTACAGATGTTACTTTATCATTTACAAACAATATTGCAGCAACATTGATCGATCACATTCGATGCACATTATACACAACTATGCACTTTCATTCATGTTAGCCTGGACGTGTGCTTGTTACTATAACATCGCGTTTAGGAAATATTGATTACGCATATGATCAAACATTACAAACATGCACTGTATGTGTGATATTTGACACTTTCACATTGAGAATCATTGTTTGAAACTAACATTTCAGCAAACAACAAATAAACGCCCACTGTCAAAGCATTCGCGCCGCTCACATACAAACAGGTGAATACAATCAGCAATCATTACAAACTCACTACCATTGGACTAATTGTACTATAAATCCCCCAAACAACATGGCCAATGCATCACTTGTGATCCACATCAGATCAAGTGCTTACCTTGTTACGCTGTTTTGAAAGATGGATGACGATGACATGGTAGACGCTGCTGGTGGTGCTATTGGCGAACTAGCTGTTGGTCGAATCAGGCAGCCTCGGCGGCTCAGACCGAGACGAAGGGGTCGTCTGGTTCGAGGTCCTCGTGTCTACAGGGTGAGACCCACCTTGGAAAACATGAGTGACTTTGAGGTTTATGATAAGTATCGGCTCGATCGCGAACAGCTCATTGGCCTTTACGATCTTCTTAAACCTCATTTGGAGCCACGTATACAAATAAGGACTGCTGTTCCCCCCATGAGTAAGATGCTAAGCTGTCTATACGTCCTGGCCTCCGGGAGTTTTCAATCCGGAGAACTGTACATGCATGGCCTGTCTCAAGGTACATTCTCTGGGGTGTTTGATAACTTTCTGAACGCCATGGTACGTATCAGTAAGCAATACATAGGATTCCCACAGAATGATGGTGATTGGAGGCGCCTGAAGCGGGAATTCTTTGATATTGCTCAATTGCCCAAGCCATTGATTGTACCCACATTGCGCTGCGTGCTCCAATTGATGACTTGCCCTTCAGAAATCGCAAACATTTTCATAGCCTCAACGTGCAGTATGTTTGTGACGCACGGATGAGGATTATGCATGTGTATGCGAATTTTGGAGGTGCTTGTCATGATGCCCGCATCCTCTCTCTGTCGTCCCTGTGGAGACAGTTTGAGGAAAGACAAATGCCCCCTGGTTATCTCGTTGGTGAGTATTAGTGCACAACATGGTTAATTATTTTGACAATTGCCCCTGTATTTTTTAACTGTTAGCGTCATGTTCAGCTATAGGATTAAATTTAACCATTTGTTATTTACCGACGCTAATGTCTATTTTTATTGAAATGCAGATATGTAGCATGTCTTACCTTAAGTGTTCAGATAGAGAATGCAATGTAAACATGTAGTTAGCATTTTACACAAGGTTTGGTTTAGGAGAAATACGCATATGTAGCATGTCTTAGATGAAATGGCAAGATATTATCTCATGCAATTTAACCCTGTCATTGTCTTTTTCTGCTAATGTCTAGTTTTATTGAAATGCAGATATGTAGCATGTCTTACCTTAAGTGTTCATATAGAGAATGCAATGTAAACATGTAGTTAGCATTTTACACAAGGTTTGGTTTAGGAGAAATACGCATATGTAGCATGTCTTAGATGAAATAGCAAGATATAATCTCATGCAATTTAACCCTGTCATTGTCTATTTCTGCTAATGTCTAGTTTTATTGAAATGCAGATATGTAGCATGTCTTACCTTAAGTGTTCATATAGAGAATGCAATGTAAACATGTAGTTAGCATTTTACACAAGGTTTGGTTTTGGAGAAATACGCATATGTAGCATGTCTTAGATGAAATAGCAAGATATTATCTCATGCAATTTAACCCTGTCATTGTCTATTTCTGCTAATGTCTAGTTTTATTGAAATGCAGATATGTAGCATGTCTTACCTTAAGTGTTCATATAGAGAATGCAATGTAAACATGTAGTTAGCATTTTACACAAGGTTTGGTTTTGGAGAAATACGCATATGTAGCATGTCTTAGATGAAATAGCAAGATATTATCTCATGCAATTTAACCCTGTCATTGTCTATTTCTGCTAATGTCTAGTTTTATTGAAATGCAGATATGTAGCATGTCTTACCTTAAGTGTTCATATAGAGAATGCAATGTAAACATGTAGTTAGCATTTTACACAAGGTTTGGTTTAGGAGAAATACGCATATGTAGCATGTCTTAGATGAAATAGCAAGATATTATCTCATGCAATTTAACCCTGTCATTGTCTATTTCTGCTAATGTCTAGTTTTATTGAAATGCAGATATGTAGCATGTCTTACCTTAAGTGTTCATATAGAGAATGCAATGTAAACATGTAGTTAGCATTTTACACAAGGTTTGGTTTAGGAGAAATACGCATATGTAGCATGTCTTAGATGAAATGGCTAGATACAGATTTATATATAATTTTTTTTTTTTTTTTTATGTTTCTGACAACTTTTAATATGGATTATGGTTTTTAAAAAATATATTTATACAACAATATACTAGTTTAAGTATTCTTTTTGAATTATGTTCTGTTCTAAATTTATAGGTGATTCTGGGTACATGAGCCGGCCTTGGCTCATTACCCCCTTGCGTAGCCCAACTGATGTGTCTGAGGAGCGCTACAATAGGGCTCATAAGAGAACCAGGGCGGTGGTTGAAAGGATGTTCGGGCTCCTGAAGATGAGATTCAGGTGCCTGGACCGTTCTGGAGGAGCACTCCAGTACAACCCAAAGAAGGTGGCTAAGATCGTTGTAGCCTGTAGCGTCCTGCATAATATTGCACAGCGGGCTGGGATGCTGCAGGCCGTCCCGGTGGACAGAGACCTCCTCAGAGATGAGGAGGATGATCCTGTTCTAGAGGGGGAATTCCAGGACGAGGGACTTGATGTCAGAGCAGACGTCATCAACCGCCACTTTAGACGGTAAATAATAGAAGTTACACTGGAGTATTTTCAATACATGTGAACTCTAGGGAAATGACAAGTAGAGAATTGTGCAAACATGTTAGTATTGATCAAATGTTAGAATAATATTTATTTCTCATAATATAGGTGATGCTCTGGGCATTGGGTCCTATAGCGAGTCTTTGCCACCTGGTTTTTATAGAGGACATCAGATGGTAAGTAGAAATGTATGGACTGTTGCTGGCATGATTTGTACACAAATACATAATATGGCATACATTTTTAAAAATATAACTTTGTTTACACATTACTTATGTACATAATCAGAAAGGGATACTCTAGAATGACTATGGTTCAATGTCACACAGAGGTTTGTTCTGCTCAATATGACTCATCTTCACACTTGATAGAAAATAACACAGGTTCATACACAGGCTTAGTAAGCTAGTGATAGATATTTATTATGAAATGGGGGGTGGGAGAGGGGTACAGAACTGATTCACACACTTGTATGAAATCTTTATATATAATTTCTTACATTAGGGAGATGACTTAATATAAAGACTGAAAGGGAACAATTTGAAGCCTGACAGTGAAGATTTCCAAGACTGACAGTGGGGAAAAAGCCAAGATTGAAATTGAAGTATACCAATGGGATCATGTCTGGCATATTTAAATTCTGCTGACCTTGAAAACCATACAAAGACATGTTCACATGGTAAGTGCAAACTATTTGATAGAATAAGGCTGTGGAGACATCCTATTGGAGACACTTAGATGATTTTCTATTTTGTAGATGGTATTTCCCAGTCCTCTATTTAATGAACTGATGAATAAGACACCTATTGAAGATCAACTGTTTACCCCTGAATTGACATTCAAAGACCATGCATTGTCCAGGTTGGTGTACCAATGCATGCTAGTGAAGACTGTAGAATATTAGTAGCTTACATACATTAGTCATATTTAGTTCTTAATTAGATATTTAGGGATCACAATCAGACACTTAGATGATTTTCCTTTTTAGATGGTATTTCCCAGTCCTCTATTTAATGAACTGATGAATAAGACACCTATTGAAGATCAACTGTTTACCCCTGAATTGACATTCAAAGACCATGCATTGTCCAGGTTGGTGTACCAATGCATGCTAGTGAAGACTGTAGAATATTAGTAGCTTACATACATTAGTCATATTTAGTTCTTAATTAGATATTTAGGGATCACAATCAGACACTTAGATGATTTTCCTTTTTAGATGGTATTTCCCAGTCCTCTATTTAATGAACTGATGAATAAGACACCTATTGAAGATCAACTGTTTACCCCTGAATTGACATTCAAAGACCATGCATTGTCCAGGTTGGTGTACCAATGCATGCTAGTGAAGACTGTAGAATATTAGTAGCTTACATACATTAGTCATATTTAGTTCTTAATTAGATATTTAGGGATCACAATCAGACACTTAGATGATTTTCCTTTTTAGATGGTATTTCCCAGTCCTCTATTTAATGAACTGATGAATAAGACACCTATTGAAGATCAACTGTTTACCCCTGAATTGACATTCAAAGACCATGCATTGTCCAGGTTGGTGTACCAATGCATGCTAGTGAAGACTGTAGAATATTAGTAGCTTACATACATTAGTCATATTTAGTTCTTAATTAGATATTTAGGGATCACAATCAGACACTTAGATGATTTTCCTTTTTAGATGGTATTTCCCAGTCCTCTATTTAATGAACTGATGAATAAGACACCTATTGAAGATCAACTGTTTACCCCTGAATTGACATTCAAAGACCATGCATTGTCCAGGTTGGTGTACCAATGCATGCTAGTGAAGACTGTAGAATATTAGTAGCTTACATACATTAGTCATATTTAGTTCTTAATTAGATATTTAGGGATCACAATCAGAAAAAGGAATACATATTATAGTTGATATAGAGGTATTTGAATGGACATGAAATATTACATTTATGTTCAGCATACATATATTGTTTACATGTGATATACATTATTATGTATAAATTTAATTTTTGAAATTTAAATATTATTTTTAATCAACAATATAATGGTGTATGTATTTCATTAATTTAAAATGAATGTAATGATTATGTGTAAAAAATGTTGATCAAAGTTAGAGCATAGACACCATATGATTTTAAATGTATTTTATGAATATTTTACAACGTGTGTATTAACTTTGTTCCATTTTTATTATTTGTCATTTCAGATTGGCATCTGATGACTTCATGGAATATTTAATTATTTTCTATTAAATATATATTTTTTTTTTAGCAGATTCTAATATATATCAATATAATCTGTAAATAAATAAAACTTGGACTCCCATGACTGATAGTTGGCTATTTGACAAGCACATGCATAAGAGAAAATAATGCATTAATAGTAGAAAATAAAATTCTTCAGAGAATATTAAAAGATATATTTTAACATTAATTGGGGAGTCATATTCTTCAATGCTTTTATATTGAAAAAGTATATATTAAAAATATTTAGGATATGTATTAATATTATGATTGTTTTAACATTTAATAAGGTGAAGTGGTTCAATTACATGAAAGTGACAGTGTTGTTGAATGTAAAAAGAATTGTATAAGATCATGTATCTTCCTTAGGTATCTCAAAACATTATTAGAAAATATTTTACAATTATTACATTTATAAATGGTAGGTCATTTAACTTTATAATTTTTAATAATTAGTTATTGGATGCCAGGTTAATCTATGTAATTTTCTAGTGGAGTCATTTAACTATACTTAGTAATATTATGTATTTATTACAATCTTACCTCTTGGGTTAGACATCAAATATCTATATAGAATGTAATTTCCCCTTTAGTTTATTTTGTCAATGTTAAATCAAAATACAATATGTTTGGGTCCTTAAAGGGGTCATTCAAAATGTATATTTTGTATACATTGTTACAAATATCATACAAGAATTTAAACATATTTAGAATGTACTATAGAATTACATTCAGTCTTTAAATATACTTGTTAAAATAAAAATAAATGCACATATCTTAGTCAATGATATAAGGCATCTATATGCAAACAACAATCAGCATCAAAATAGCCTATGTAGAGATGTATTTAATCCACGAATATATATAATTACAATATAATAATTGAATAACAAAACATATAAAGTTGGTCAAATATAAGATTATGATACAAAATGCATACATAACATATAGCTTAATGTCCCTCTACGCTGAAGGCTAAAAAAGACCTCATTTAATAAATATATTTCAGTCAGTGTGTAAAACAATCTAGAAGTTAATCTAAATTTGCTTTACTCATATGTTAGACTCATTTAGCAAAAGGAAGGTGCCTAGGTTTATGATATATTAAGCATTATTGTGAAATGTTTATTTAAAGGGACATGAACTCAAAATATACTTAAAGGTAGCCATTTAAAAAAACCAAGATTTATACATTCTGAATGAGTATTCTATTTTAATCAACTTTAAAACTTGTCTCATATTATGAATGCTCATTGTGATGTTGCTATCATTACTTTAGAAATAAGGCAGTAAATATCTAATTTATTTGCTTCAGTACTCTGGACAGAACTTGATTGTTTGGAATAATTGATGCAACAATCGTCAAGGACAACCCAGGTTTTTATTAAACAATTGTCCGTAATATAAAATATCATTATTGTTTTTCAAAGAAACATAACAAGATAACTTAACATTTGATAATCGTATTAAATAATAAAGTTGATTAACATTTCATGCTCAATCACCAATGGTAAATTTTTTTGGACAGTGTCCCTTTAAGAGCTTGAAATAGTGTATTTACTTCTCTTCCTATCTTGACATACTTTGCTTGAAAAGCATATCGAGATAGGCTCAGTAGATGAAGATTGGTGGATGCACAGAGATGCCTTATGTGATTGGCTCAACCATGTGCATTTAAATTTCTTATGTTGAGGATATATAAATACTAAGAGAAAATGATTTACATTTTAAAGTCTAAACAATCTTCTATCTCTACAGATCATTTGATACAATTGTTTGTAATGTCTCTTTAAAACTAAAGACGCCATTGCACAATAACATATATGAGCACTTCAGAGAAATACAAGCTCGAGGTTTATTTGCGAATAACAAAGCTGTAGTTTAACATTAATAAACAGATTATCAAAGTTACTGACATTCTTCCCGGAATTTTAACATTAATAAATATTGCGTGGGAAACGCATCTTCAAACACCAGATTAGCATATTTAAACATTAGTGTAATGTCACGCAATAGCACACAATCAATGTGCATTATAAATACATTTAATAGAGCAATGTCAATACTTCACAATAAATTTATTTAAAGAACAATAAAGACATACAATATTAAATGTGTATTTGTATTAAAGAAACAGACCGTTATTAAACCGAGAAATGTCTACAACATTAATAATGTGACAGGATTAGATTTTAAAGAGTATTTAATCATTAATATTTCACGGATCACGGATATTAAATCTGCGTCACACATATCCGCATGACAGGCCCATGAGTTACAAATAAGTCTACATGAAAAATGAAGTTACAGCACCACCAAGCGGTATGTGTAAGGAAGTTACTAAGATATGAAACATTAAGGAACGGCCAATCAGAGTTCATCACACAAACACAACTTGAGTCAGGATGGTCTCACAGACATTATAACAATATTTCAAACTTTTATCCAATCAGATGTACAGATAAATTGTCCCATGGTGCATCTCATGTTTACTTCACCATATAAAAGTCCATTACACGTTGCCATCTTTGTCAGTTCTCTAATGCCTGCAGGCAATATATATTATTATTATACAACCCAGCAGGCATGTCAGTTCCCAGGTTCACCAAGGAGGAGAGCGCTGCACTGGTCCACGCCGTCAAGGACTTTTATCCCCAGCTGTTTGGGAACAAGAGGAGCTCGACAGATGCGCCTGTTAAGAAGGCCCTCTGGGAGTCTATCACCAATGCGGTTAGATTGGTGTGTGACGTCCAGAGGACCCAGGATCAGATCATGAGGAGATTCGGAGATATGAGGTTGCGTTTATCGAAAAAAGTCAACCTCATAAGGGACTGGGTACAAGCCCGTAAAAGAGGGGGCCAAAGAAAGGCCCCGCGGAAACTGTACCTACTCCCTTATGAGGTGACTTTATGCGAGCTCCTCAATCTCCGGGTCCCCAAAAGATTTAGATCCTCGCCATCCTCGGCCTCCTCTTCTTCCCTCCCAGCTGCGGGATCTGAAAGTCCTGACGCGGGGGACAGGGCAGATGCTTCTCCGTCCGGTGGCCTGGGAGGACCCGATAGAGAATCTGAACCAGGTAATTATCCAACTTCATATAATATTTATAATGTTAAAAATCCAAAATGTGTATTTAGTCAGATACTAAACCTATACAGATCTCACAACATACACTACATATGATGTTTAGATATCTGATTTTACATTAGTGATACATGAAATTGGAATGATGTTTCTTGCGCTCTACAGAATATGCGTCACAGAGCGGAAATGTAATTTCGCATCCACGTTAACATGGGTTTGCGGAAAGTGGCATTGCTTTATACATGTTGGTCAAATGACGGATGCGTAATTCCGCTTGGAATCATTGCGCAATGATCGCGAAAATGGCATTTCTCATCCACGTTAACATGGGTTTGCGGAAAGTGGCATTGCTTTATACATGTTGGTCAAATGACGGATGCGTAATTCCGCTTGGAATCATTGCGCAATGATCGCGAAAATGGCATTTCTCATCCACGTTAACATGGGTTTGCGGAAAGTGGCATTGCTTTATACATGTTGGTCAAATGACGGATGCGTAATTCCGCTTGGAATCATTGCGCAATGATCGCGAAAATGGCATTTCTCATCCACGTTAACATGGGTTTGCGGAAAGTGGCATTGCTTTATACATGTTGTTAAAAATTAAATGGAAAATCTTAGATTAGTGAAGAATACAGTATTCTTATTTTAAATATTATATCTAATAAAAAACGAATAATACTAATAAATTATAACATATGGCCATCAATTGATGATTATGTAATAACAAGCATATATTCTTAAAGATACAGTAAACAACACAACTGATTGAAAATAAGAGTCCAGGATATATTTATCATTCATTTAATTGCGGAAACTATTAACTCATGGGACTACCAAAGGATTAATATTTTTCTATTGATTTGTTATTAATGTAAATATTTTAAACATGGCATGATTAGTATTAATGATATGCAATCCTCATTTAATATATTACAGATATGGATGTGGCTGCTGGATCCTCAAGCCAGGGCTTGTCACAGTATGGTATGTCTCATTTTAATTGACATTTGTCTTAGAAACATGGAATGAACATTACATACTAAATACACATTGTTCTATATTTATATGTAATGTCTATTTAATAGATGAAAATTATATAATTATTCGGATATACTTAAATAACATATTTGATTTTAATTGCATGCTCAATACCATTCATTACATCAACATATGGAGTAGATAATTCATTAACAAACAACAACATTGTGGAATCTATTTAATTTTAGATTAAAGGGATACTGAACTACAATTATTAATATTGTCTTTCACATACAGTATGCAATATTAATAAACATAAAATATAATACTATCATCATATGTGACATATTCTATTGCTAAATGTAGTTTAAAATAAAGAAAGTACGTTTATGTGCATCTAAATATTTGTTGACCAACCTGGGTTTATATTGATGATTGGTGGATACCTTCAACAAACAATATTTATTGAATCCAATATTCCTTATCTGCCTTTAAGATTAATATCGAACAACATTCGAATTATAATAGGAGTCAATGTTAAATCATTTTTTACAGTTTGAACATAGAAATCAATTATTTAAATTAATCATGTCAGTGTCCCTTTAAGACAAAATAGATTCATTCATCATTACATTATTTTTATTAAAAACTATTGATATATAAATCTAATTATCTGTTGGAGTTACTTTATATATATCTGCATACTCTAACAGCACCATGATTACATATTAGTAATAATAAAGTTTGTTATGTATTGTGATAAATATGTGTTGTGTCCTAAACAAGATTACTGTACATTGAAAAAATGGCTCGATGTGACACATGTTTGTTTAGATTTGTCAACAGATGCTCCTCAATATGTGGTTTGTGTGTATTCTTGTAACTTCTTAAGGACATATGACGGAATTATTCCGTCATAAAACAATTGAGCTAAGTGAAAGCTGTGTCCTTAAAGGGTTAAGAACATTGATCATTGGGTATATTTAGATATGCAATAGCAGCATCTGAGATGAATTTGATGTCTAATGTAGTCTGACATTAAACATATGTTGAATACAGATATGTTTACAGAATCCCCTTGATTCAATCAAGCATTTTCTGGTGTAATGACTGCTCTATTATTCACATTTTAAAGTTGATTAATGTTAAAATTCTAGACAGATGTGATTTAGTGATATCCAAAATGTGTTTAATAATATATATCTATATCATTCATAGAGAGAGTTGGTGTGGGGAGCCCACAGGAATCCAGCAGTGACATAGAGCCGCCTTTGCGGGCTCCTGGTAAGTCCATTGACTCATTTATATGTAATTGAAGGTGTATTGCTAATCAATATTATGATCATGATTCCGATGAAGCATAACATTATAAAAAATCATAGAATTTATCTTCTGATTATATATTTATTTTTTATATTGAGCGATTAATAATTTCTACTTTATTATTCTACACATTTGTTATTCATAAGATGTCTAACATATGTTTTTTTCATTTTTTTTTTTTTTTAACAACAGTCATCAAGTGATACACACATGAGAAATCTTAAATGTTCTATGTACTATGCTTTTATGAATTTAACATTAAGACAAACAATACATTAAGATTCTGATTTATTGACAATAACAAATCTATTGTCATTTGTATGCTCCATCAAAATGATGTAAATCATAACTTTGTGTGTGTATATCTTTAATGCAACATTGATGTGCGTATTTGAGCAACAGTAACATATGTTATAATATCTGATCTTAAGGTGTACACAACATGTTATGTTTTACAGAGATTGATGTCACATGTGGGATGGAGGAGGAAGAGGCTGCCTTGGAGTCTGATGGTATGTGAAATATATCTATCATGTTTCCAACATGTTTCTTTTTTTGAAATCATTTTATTGAAGACATTCAAAGTCTACAGCTTTTTCCCTTTAAAAAGGAATATTATTTGTCTGTTCAAATACACTACTGCCCCCTTTCTATATCAGGCAGCATGAAAATCTGCTTGTATATATTTTTTTAAGAATATATAATTCATGCCATCATTATGTCACATGCATATTCCATGCCAAAACACAATAATAAGTTTCACATTGTACAGACAGTCATTGAGATTCATCTGAGTGCCTATATAGATACCATATCCTCATTTCAGAATAGTTTACAGATTCAAACACACTTCGAGGTATATTGAAAACATAATCAATTTTAAATGCGTTGATTTGATGTCAGGATGTATGAGATGTTAATATATTTATTTTAAATTTTCAGATGGATCCACCACTTCTGGTCATCTGGATTCCGCCCCTGCCCAGTCACAGACCCCTCCCCGTGCACACACCCCTGACCATGGCCACACCTCTGCACACACCCAGAGCCCTTCCCATCACCAAACCCATGACCATGCCCCGACCACTGCCAGCCCTTCCCATATTTCATATCCTGTCCCTCCCAAAAAACGCCCATACACCCCCCTTCGCCGCTCTCCCCGTATTCTGGCCCGTACAGCTGCCCAGACCCAAACTCCCCACTCCCCAGCTGTACGGCCTACCCTGGAGCAGCAGCTCACCACTCCCCAAGCCATTCCCATCCCTCCCCGAGCCAATCCCATCCCTTCCCCCTGTTTAAACCTTCATTGTCCTGGGTGTCAGATTGTCCTTCCCAGGCACAGCTGTAAGTATCATTCTAAATACACTTTATAAGATACTTAAAGGTACAGTGAAGTTAAATTGGTTAAATTGTGATTCAAATCCAGCATGCAATGTTAAGCCAATGTATCATAGAATACTCTTATGAATTATTTGTCATTCTCTTGATATATTGATTGAAAACAACTTATTCCTATAATTAGTTTAAACAATAAAATAAATGTGGCCATCATTTCTTTATTGTTGGATGAATGTATCCATCAACCAGCATGCACAAACAAGGTTCATCAACAAATATTGGCTTCCATAAAAACCAACATTCTTGCATTCAAAATATAGCTTGACAATTAAAACATATAATGAATATGTGTAATTTCTAAAGATTTGTCATGTCATGCTCTATCTGAATCAGTCCATTAAATATTTAGGTTCAGTGTCCCTTTAATTGGATATCACTACATATACCAAACACCACTACTTGGATCCAAAATTTTATGTCCAAATGTGGATACATTATCTCTTGTCTAACCCAGTGGGAATGTAATTTCTTCTGGTTGCTATGTTTACACAGCTTGTCCTCAATGCCAAAATGTTTAAGGATAGGTGTGCCTACCACAGTCTAAATTGAATTTTTAAATTGCTGATGTAAGTACAATGTAAATCCTTTAACAAGATTTGATACACTCAAGCTGTATAAGTGGATCATCTAAAACCAATTAAAGGGTTCAACATGTTTGAGTAACATGAGCCTTTAATGATTTCTGTCTGTCTGAATAACCTAATTCATGTGTAAAGAATATATGAAAAATAATTGATGTAAATAATTATTTGTCTTTATGATGACAATGTATGTATTAAAATCTTTTATTCTGTTGTGTAATTATCCTTAATATTATTTTTTATTTTATTTTAGGCTGTGACTCAGCATGGCTCATGCTAGAAGGGATAGCAAGAGTAGAGCAGGCCGTGTTGAGGAACGCAGCTGTCCTGAGAGGGATGAACGACACCATGCAGGCCCAGCTCCGGGTTCAGGACTTGACTCTGCGTGAAATTATGCAATTACGTTCAAGGCCTGAATCTGGAGCTGGACATGCACAGGACAATGAAGAGGATGACCAGTAAGTGGAGGATCTGGATATGCTCCATGGTGGCAGATAATAATCCTCCGTCCACATGTTGAATTTGTATTTATATTGTTGCCCTTTGGCCTTTTTTTCAGTTTTTTGTTGTGCCTGTTGCACTCTTTTACCTTGTCATGTGTCTCCAATGAGGCTATGCTGGCCCTTGGCAACTCTCTTCATGGACTGTGATGCACTGTGTTACCTTGTCATGTGTCTCCAATGAGGCTATGCTGGCCCTTGGCAACTCTCTTCATGGACTGTGATGCACTGTGTTACCTTGCCATGTGTCTCCAATGGGGCTATGCTGGCCCTTGGCAACTCTCTTCATGGACTGTGATGCACTGTGTTACCTTGCCATGTGTCTCCAATGGGGCTATGCTGGCCCTTGGCAACTCTCTTCATGGACTGTGATGCACTGTGTTACCTTGCCATGTGTCTCCAATGGGGCTATGCTGGCCCTTGGCAACTCTCTTCATGGACTGTGATGCACTGTGTTACCTTGTCATGTGTCTCCAATGGGGCTATGCTGGCCCTTGGCAACTCTCTTCATGGACTGTGATGCACTGTGTTACCTTGCCATGTGTCTCCAATGGGGCTATGCTGGCCCTTGGCAACTCTCTTCATGGACTGTGATGCACTGTGTTACCTTGCCATGTGTCTCCAATGGGGCTATGCTGGCCCTTGGCAACTCTCTTCATGGACTGTGATGCACTGTGTTACCTTGCCATGTGTCTCCAATGAGGCTATGCTGGCCCTTGGCAACTCTCTTCATGGACTGTGATGCACTGTGTTACCTTGCCATGTGTCTCCAATGGGGCTATGCTGGCCCTTGGCAACTCTCTTCATGGACTGTGATGCACTGTGTTACCTTGCCATGTGTCTCCAATGGGGCTATGCTGGCCCTTGGCAACTCTCTTCATGGACTGTGATGCACTGTGTTACCTTGCCATGTGTCTCCAATGAGGCTATGCTGGCCCTTGGCAACTCTCTTCATGGACTGTGATGCACTGTGTTACCTTGCCATGTGTCTCCAATGGGGCTATGCTGGCCCTTGGCAACTCTCTTCATGGACTGTGATGCACTGTGTTACCTTGCCATGTGTCTCCAATGGGGCTATGCTGGCCCTTGGCAACTCTCTTCATGGACTGTGATGCACTGTGTTACCTTGCCATGTGTCTCCAATGGGGCTATGCTGGCCCTTGGCAACTCTCTTCATGGACTGTGATGCACTGTGTTACCTTGCCATGTGTCTCCAATGGGGCTATGCTGGCCCTTGGCAACTCTCTTCATGGACTGTGATGCACTGTGTTACCTTGCCATGTGTCTCCAATGGGGCTATGCTGGCCCTTGGCAACTCTCTTCATGGACTGTGATGCACTGTGTTACCTTGTCATATGGCTCATATATTCCTTATTTTTAAAAGATTATTTATAAACGTTGTGTATGTTTTCTTACATACTAATAAAATAAATTTTATTTCACAAATCTTTGTCCTCATTCTTCCTGTTATTTTTTGCAAGCTCTAGTTTATGTTGTTTATCCTTAAAGGGACCTAACAAATCTATTTGTTATAATGAAATCATATATGTAAGACAATAGTAAATGACTTTAAGATTAACATCTCCAATGTAATCTTATTATTTGTGTTTATATTATTTTCTCTTAGCTCTATCATTGCCTGATTATGATTAGCAGAGTAATTTCTTTATATATGTATATATATTTTTGTATTTGTGTATATATGTATATTTAAATGTTCATATCCATGTGTGTATTTATAAACTCTGCATGAATTGATGCACCTTTACAAAATGATCTGAGTATTGATACAATGATATAATCCCTGTAAAGTGTTCATTTTATTTAAATAGTATTGACTATGTGTATGCTCTTTTTAAAAACAAAATAATGTCCCTTTAAGTGATGTTGATCACTATTGTAAATGAATGTATTTCCATTTGTAAAGCGTTTTTGTCCTTTTTACAAGAACAAGGACATATAATTTTATTAATAAACAATCTTATTGTAATGTTGACAGCACCTGTATTTCATTTTCAAATCTATATTATTGTCAAAGTGTAACCAAATCAATCTCTGTGTGTAATACAAATAATGTAGATGATGAATATTAGTTAACTAATATGTTAACAAAATACATCTCCTCCCATATATGGCTATAGGTAGGCTGACCATAATTAAACTTGAATAAATGACACGTTTAATCAATACATGTATAACTATTGTTATTCAACAACAATCCAAACATATCTTAAAACATCAATGGCATATGTATTTCTCATGTGTATCTTTTAAATGTTAAAGATATACACCATAGCTATAGTTCAAGGGACAGTCAAGTCCGAAAAGATGATTCATGATTTGGTGACATTCCTAGATAGCAATCTACACACATACTAGTTCCTAAAATATAAATACGTTTCTTAATGATATGCCAAGATGTCACTGAGTCCTTGTATTGTCTGCGGTTTTTCAGCGATCTCGGATGCGCCATGTTGCTTAAGACGTCACCTGCCAGGCTGTCCAATGATTCCTTGTATTGACTGACGTTCTTACGTGATCAGGAATATGCCTTTTATTGGATTGCGTTTTGACGCGATCAAGGATGCGCCTTTTTTTTTTGGGCGTTCTTACGTGATCAATAATGTGCCTTTCATTGGATGGCGTTCTTACGTGATCAAGGAAGCGCCATGTTAAGACGGCACATGTAAAGTTAAAAAAACGTGTGATTGGATTGCGTAGTCCCGCAATATTTGTGCACGTTAAAAACGTTTGTGACTGCATGCAATTTTAAAAAGCTTGCGAATATGTATTATTTGCATCATGTTACATTGTTGACCCGTAGCTGATAAAGACCAACACATTCTCTTTTGCTGGATGTCTGGTTGAATCAACGAACGAAAGCAAAATGTTTTCATGCATAGGATATTTCTAGGCAAGTGCAAATCTCTACAGTCCATGTTTAATATGTTTGTCAACAATGTTCCTTTTTCTTAAAAATTAATGTTGTGTTTAATGTTGAACATATCTAATTAATAAATATGCGCTATTGTGTTTGAATAAAGTAATCAATATGCATTTATCATATGCTAAATATATGATGCCGACTTCTTCTAAATGTAATTTCGTTGTATATTTTATGAAAGGTTCATTAGACACTCACATTATAAATAAAAATATTTGATTTTGTCTATAGTTAGATAGTCCATTGTTTAACCAATAGGTTTATTTTGTCTTGTGTTGTAAGAAAATGTAAGTTATTTTCTTACTCCTCGCAAAGCCAATGAGTTTCATGTGAGTACCATCTCCAGCTTTGTCCAGTTTGTGTAAAGGTTCTTTTCATATGTTAATGATGGGGTATTGTGTTTTACGGTTGTAATGGTGGTTCATCTATATTTAAAATATAGCTAACCCTATTTTATTTGCAAGTGTTTGAAGCTTTTTAATATTGCTATCAGTATATGTTAATCTTGTTGTTTGTAGTAGTGTCTATTACATACAGTTATGTAAAAAATATAGGATACTGTCCCTTGAATGCAAATGTTGTTTTTTTGTATCATGTATGAGATCCACATAGTTTAATCTTCAAATATATTTTTGTTAGCATATTTCACCCCCCCACTCCTAAAAGGAATTTAAACCATATTCATTGTTAAAATAAAAATAGTTACAATAAAATATTAACACAATAATGTCTCTTAAAGAAAATAGACTTTATTTAACACGTCAATATAAATGTGATTTTCAAATTTTTTTTTGGAAAAAGTACATGTAGATATAGCAACAAGCTTAAAATGTGTTAGCATATGTAATGTTGTTAAAGGGACAGTTTCGAAAAAAATTTTTTTAACATTATTCGAAAACTAAAATCTGTAATAACAAGGATATCAAATGTTTCTCAACAATTGAACATTTGTCTGGGTTTATTTAAATTTGCTATCTAAACCTATGAGGTTGGTGTGCTCATTTCTTAAATCTTGAAGAGTGCTTGTAATCATTATACAATTTGAGCACTAGAGGGCATTTGGATAGCATTTGTATATGTAAAACCTTGTGCTCATACAGCATATTATTGACCATGTATTGATCATTGATATCTAAAATGTTGTTATGTCAGAACAACAAATAAGTGGTCATTTTTCATAGTCATAGATACAAGGGTAAGCACATAAGTCACACATGTATTTCTCCATGTTTTGTTGTTTCAAACTTTATAATGCGTAATACAGTGTTTTCTTTGTAATCAATAATTTTCTGACTGTCCCTTTAAGCTGTGTTATTGGCATTCAAACAGTAATATGCCATCATGGATAATTGTTATGGTAATTTAGTTAGCGATTCGGGAAACAGTTTGGACATCACATCACAGAAACCAATCAATATCATGAACAAGGATAGGTATGTGATGATGTGGTTTTCACACACTTATAACCCACACTCTGCAAAGAATCTTCCTCCATGGACCCGGTCCCATAGAAGTCGATTATATACAGAGTGTGGTCCACAAGTGTATGAAAACCACATCATCACATACCTATCCATTACCCAAAAAAAATAATTTAAGATGGAAAAAAATACTTACTTCCTCTTCCTTCCCCTCTTCCCACGGGGCTGAGGCTCTGGGAGAGGCAACTGCCGACTCCGAAGAGTCCTCCTTGGAGCTGTTGTGGGAGGAGTGGAAGGAAGAGTACTGGGACGACCAAGGTGAGGAGTAGATGGCTGAGGAGGAGAAGATGGATGAGGAGGAGAAGATGGCTGAGGAGGAGTAGATGGCTGAGGAGGAGGAGGAGTAGATGGCTGAGGAGGAGGATGATGAGATGGGCCGGCAGGAGGAGATGGCCCAGCAGCAAGAGGCCCAGCAACAAGAGGCCCAGCAACAGGAGGTAGACCAGCATGCGCCTCCCGGAAAAATGTGAACATTTCCTGATGAAGATTGAACATTCTTGTTTGTCCTTCTTGTATTGTATTCAGTATACTGATTATTTCATTTTGGCCTTGAATTATTTGATTCTGCCCATCAAGTATTCTGCGTCGTCCTTCTATGTTTTCTATCCGGGAGGTACGCATCTGGTCTATGTACTCCAGTAGAACCCGCACCTCCGCTATTTCTTCTTGTTGTGCCTGTTGAACCCGTGCACGGCGGGGTGCCCGTGCACGGCGGAGTGCGGGTCTTTGAGGGACCTCGGGTTCCGCGGGTTCAGCGGGATCCTCCTGTGCTTCCGGGGCCTCTTGATCATCTCCCATGCGCTGTTCGTCACGGGGGGCCTCTTCCCTCCGAAGTGGGAATTCCTCACCACCACTCTCATCCCGGGGAGATGCAGGAGGCTGTGCTGCCTCGTCCCCAGACTCTGTATATTAAAAAAAAAAGAAAAAAAGAAATGTATATATTAGCATATTTGCAAATAAAGTTTTAAATGACTTAGCTTACGATACAATTACAAATGCAGAATCATTAATCCACTTTGAAATCTAACAAACAATCAATTCTATTTCCGCTTTTTCTAAACAGTGTTTGTGATATCTGGTCAATGTGAATGTTTTTGCGTTTGTTTTCAGTCTGTTTAAATGCACACCTAACCTATAGCCTAGATACTGATGTAACCGCTAAGTAATAGAATGCGTGTAAACAGCGTAATAGCATTAATCTGATCCTTAACACATGAAACCCAATGTTTTATCTTTCATGATTTATAAGCATACATTTAGTATCAACTTTCGAATGTACTTTTGTTATCTAATTAGCTTCATTCTCTGGATATTCTTTGCTGAAAAGCATATCTAAATATGTTTATAAGATTCTGATTGTTAGCTGAATATAGCTGCCTCCTGTGATTGTTTCACCGTGTGCATGGCTATTTCTTCATTAAAATATATCTCAAGAATGAATCAAATTATGTAATATAAGTACATTTGAATGTTTTGTCAAATTGTATTCGCTACCTCAATCATGAAAGTAAATGTTTGCGTATAGTGTCCATTGAAATACATTCGTATGTGAAATTATTGTTCAATGAGCTTACCGTCAGATGAGAGTGGCAGGTTCCCGGTATCGATTCCTCCGATACCGACTACTTCCACCTCGGAGATGCTGGGCCGCAACATTTCCTCCCATCTGCAGTACTCCATTTCAAGGGCAGGGCCGCCACCGGTCCCTGCAGCATGTCGGGCCTCCAGGCTTAACTTTTTTTTAAGTTCAAGTTTACAGTCCCGGCACCGATGTTTTATGGAATCCATATCCCGGTTCCGGCCACCCACTGCATTGACTGCATTCCGAATCTCGTTCCAGAGCCTCCTCCTGTCAGTCGGGGTAGTCTTCTGGTGCTGCAGCATCCTATACCTGGCCATATAGGCCTCTACGAGGGCCTCCTTCTCCTCCATCGTAAACCTCGCCTCCCTAGTCGCCTTGGCCTTCCCCTGTGACGATGCCCTCTGTTTCCCGGACTGTGAAGCCCTACTCTGACCGCCACTGGGCCCAGCCACTTGGTCATCTTGAACCAAGTGGCTGGGTCCACCCACCGCTTCCACCCCCGCTTCCTGCCCCCCTTCCTGCCCCCCTTCCTGCCCTGTTCCTCTCCCCCTCCCTCTACTCCCCCCTCTACCTGTCCCCTGCCTGGCCTCCATCTCCTCCCTAAACTAAACCCCAAATAATCAAAAAAAAAGTGAGTGTGATGAAATGAAAGGGGGTCAAAATAAAGAACTAAAAAGACAAAAAAGGTGCTTAAAGTGTGAGGGATGTAAAAAAAAAAAAGAGGGTAAGGAGTATTTAAATAAACGAAAAGAATAAGACTAAAAGGAGGATATGTAAACTAAATGTAACTAGGGGATGGGTATGGGATGGGTATGGGGTATGGGATAAGAGTAAATGGGATGAAAGGGAATGGGACTACAAGGAATGGGGTATGGAGTGTAGTATGAGGGGGTAGGGGGTATGGAGTGTATGTAGTGTTATTGATAAGTGTATGTATGTACTGAATGTGTTTGCGTGTAAATGTGTTAAGTGTACAGATAAATCACTCGCTCGCTAACTAACACTACTTCTAATTCTCAATAACAAACACTCCCACTAACGCTCACTAACTACCACTAACTGACGCTCACACTAACAACTATCACTAATAACTCCCACTAACTCACTCACGCTCCCACTAACAGACTCTCTCCCACTCCCGCTAACTCCTACTAACTCACTCACTCTCTCACGCTAACACTACCAACTGACTATCTCACGCTAACACTACCAACTGACTCTCTCACGCTAACACTACCAACTGACTCTCTCACACTAACACACTCTCAAAAATTCGCAAAATCTCTATTCTTAAATCTCCAAAGACCCACCAGCAACACAGTCAAAGAAGCCCTGCTTGTGTGGTGCTTATATACCCTGTGTAAATGTTTAATGATGTCCCAATTTCCATTGTAATTAGTGTTCAGGTGTGCTTTATTAGCAATTAATATTATTGCAATGTGTATTAGGTGTGTTAATTTGCGCATGCTCATTTTGAGTTGGTATTTGTGGAATGTGTAGAATGCGATGATGTCATAGTGGTCGTTTTCTCTAACATTGTCCAATAGTATTCTTTTTAAATGTGAATTTGCGATGGTGTGTTCTTCGTGAAGTGTTGTATATGTATGTTTTTCATAATATATAATGATATTGAATGCGATTTTTTTTTTAGTGTATGTATATATTTTTTATTCCTTGTTGTTATTGTGCGATTTTCCGCATCTTAAAGTATATGCGTATTCCCCGTATAAATAGTATTAAAACTTCCCCCGCTTGTGAATGTGTAATGCTTGTGTGCTTTGTTGATTGATTGATGTTGTGACATTTTCGGCGTGTTATTGTTGTGCATGATGTGGTATGCGTCATATGACCGAGCTGTGCGTATTCTCGCGAGATCGAGTGTTAGGTAAAAAAAGCTATTTTTTGACTTTCCCATTGATCTCTATGGGAGACTGTCTAACGCGGGCAGGATTACGCGTGTGACATACACGCGTTAGGAGCATCGTTAGATGGTCTTATATTAACTCTAAATACCGGAGTCAAACAATGACGTGCGTTAGACATAAAACACGCGTGGCGTTAACAGCCCATCTACCGCCGAACTCTAAATCTAGCCGTCATATTTTTATTGGGGCTACCATTATTATTGCCTCTGTATCATTTTATATTCAGTGTTTTTATATAGTTATATTCAATATTTAATTTGTACAAGAGTGGATCCACATCTTATTGTTTTTATTGTCATTTATTACCACTGTACCCACCGTGGCATGTTTTATTCTTGTGTAAAGTACTAGATTTACAATTAAAATATTTCTAAATACACACTCTACACATTGTACAACACATAGCCCATTTGAGGCGCTCTGAACACATTTATTTTCTTACACTTTTCTGCCAACCTCCTGGGACGAAAGGAAAAGAATGACTGGGGGATGAGGGAAGTGGGAGGAGTATTTAAACCTTTGGCTGGGGTGTCTTTGCCTCCTCCTGGTGGCCAGGTTCTGAATTCCCAAAAGTAATGAATGCAGCTATGGACTCTTTCCATTTATGAAGAAAAACATAATTTATGTAAGAACTTACCTGATAAATTCATTTCTTTCATATTAGCAAGAGTCCATGAGCTAGTGACGTATGGGATATACATTCCTACCAGGAGGGGCAAAGTTTCCCAAACCTTAAAATGCCTATAAATACACCCCTCACCACACCCACAATTCAGTTTAACGAATAGCCAAGAAGTGGGGTGATAAGAAAAAAGTGCGAAAGCATATAAAATAAGGAATTGGAATAATTGTGCTTTATACAAAAAAATCAAAACCACTACAAAAAAGGGCAGGCCTCATGGACTCTTGCTAATATGAAAGAAATTAATTTATCAGGTAAGTTCTTACATAAATTATGTTTTCTTTCATGTAATTAGCAAGAGTCCATGAGCTAGTGACGTATGGGATAATGATTACCCAAGATGTGGATCTTTCCACGCAAGAGTCACTAGAGAGGGAGGGATAAAATAAAGACAGCCAATTCCTGCTGAAAATAATCCACACCCAGAATAAAATTTTAATGAAAAAACATAAGCAGAAGATTCAAACTGAAAACACTGCCTGAAGTACGTTTCTACCAAAAACTGCTTCAAAAGAAGAAAACACATCAAAATGGTAGAATTTAGGAAAATTATGCAAAGAGGACCAAGTTGCTGCTTTGCAAATCTGATCAACCGAAGCTTCATTCCTAAACGCCCAGGAAGTAGAACTGACCTAGTAGAATGAGCTGTAATCCTTTGAGGCGGAGTGTTACCCGACTCAACATAGGCATGATGAAATAAAGATTTCAACCAAGATGCCAAAGAAATAGCAGAAGCTTTCTGGCCTTTTCTAGAACCGGAAAAGATGACAAAATAGACTAGAAGTCTTTTTCGGAAAGACTTAGTAGCTTCAACATAATATTACAAAGCTCTAACAGCATCCAAAGAATGCAATGATTTCTCCTTAGAATTCATAGGATCAGGACATAATGAAGGAACCACAATTTCTCTACTAATGTTGTTAGAATTCACAACCTTAGGTAAAAAATTCAAAAGAAGTTCGCAGTACCGCCTTATCCTGATGCAAAATCAGAAAAGGAGACTCACAAAAAAGAGTAGATAATTCAGAGACTCTTCTGGCAGAAGAGATGGCCAAAAGAAACAAAACTTTCCAAGAAAGTAATATAACGACCAAAGAATGCATGGGTTCAAAAGGAGGAGCTTGAAGAGCCCCCAGAACCAAATTCAAACTCCAAGGAGGGGAAATTGACTTAAAGACAGGTTTTATACGAACCAAAGGTTGTACAAAACAATAAATATCAGGAAGATTAGCAAACCTTCTGTGAAAAAGAACAGAAAGAGCAGAGATTTGTCTTTCAAGGAACTTGCGGACAAACCTTTATCTAAACCATCCTGAAGAAACTGTAAAATTCTCGGTATTCAAAAAGAATGCCAAGAAAAAAGATGAGAAAGACACTAAGAAATATAAGTCTTCCAGACTCTATAATATATCTCTCTAGATACAAATTTACGAGCCTGTCACATAGTATCAATCACAGAGTCAGAGAAACCTCTTTGAACAAGAATCAAGCGTTCAAACTCCATACCTTAAAATTAAGGTTTTGAGACAGAAAGACTGGTCTTAACGGAAGAGTCCACAGCTGGCAAGAGGCCATCCGGACAAGATCCGCATACCAAAACCTGTGAGGCCATGCTGGAGCTACCAGCAGGACAAACGAGCATTCCTTTAGAATATTGGAAAATACCCTTGGAAGAAGAACTAGAGGCGGAAAGATATAGGCAGGATGACACTTGTAAGGAAGAAAATAATGCATCCACTGCCTCCGCCCGAGGATCCCGGGATCCGGACAGATACCAGGGAAGTTTCTTGTTTAGATGAGAAGCCATCAGATCTATTTCTGGGAGTTCCCACATTGAACAATCTGAGGAAATACCTCTGGGTGAAGAGACCATTCGCCCAGGTGCAAAGTTTGGCGACTGAGATAATCCGCTTTCCAATTGTCCATACCTGGGATATGAACCGCAGAGATTAGACAGGAGCTGGATTCCGCCCAAACCAAAATTCGAGATACTTCTTTCATAACCAGAGGACTGTGAGTCCCTCCTTGATGATTGATGTATGCCACAGTTGTGACATTGTCTATCTGAAAACAAATGAACAACTCTCTCTTCAGAAGAGGCCAAGACTGGAAAGCTCTGAAAATTGCAAAATCAAAATATTGATCGGAAATCTCACCTCCTAAGATTCCCAAACCCCTTGTGCCGTCAGATACCCCTACACAGCTCCCCAACCTGTAAGACTTGCATCTGTTGAGATTATAGTCCAGGTTGGAAGAACAAGAAGCCCCCTGAACTAAACGATGGTGATCTGTCCACCATGTCAGAGAGTGTCGTATAATCGGTTTAAAGATATTAATTGAGATATCTTTGAGTAATCCCTGCACCATTGGTTCAGCATACAGAGCTGAAGAGGTCGCATGTGAAAACGAGCAAAGGAGATCGCATCTGATGCGGCAGTCCTAAGACCTAAAATTTCCATGCATAAGGCTACCAAAGGGAATGATTGTGACTGAAGGTTTTGACAAGCTGATATCAATGTTAAACTTCTCTTGTCTGACAAGGACAGAGTCATAGACACTGAATCTATCTAGAAACCTAAAAAGGTTACCGTTGTCTGAGGAATCAATGAACTGATTGGTAAATTGAACCTCCAACCATGAACTTGAAGAAACAACACAAGTCGATTCGTATGAGATTCTTCGAAAATGAGAAGACTGAGCAAATACCAAGATATCGTCCAAATAAGGAAATACCAAAACCCTGTTCTCTGATTACAGAAAGAAGGGCACCGAGAACCTTTGAAAAAAATTCTTGGAACTGAGGCTAGGCCAAACGGTAGAGCCAAAAAACTGGTAATGCTTGTCTAAAAAGAGAATCTCAGACACTAAAAGTGATCTGGATGAATCGGAATATGCAGATACACATCCTGTAAATCTATTGTAGACATATAATGCCCTTGCTAAACAAAAAGCAGGATAGTCCTACAGTAACCATCTTGAATGTTGGTATCCTTACATAACGATTCATATTGATAGATCCGGAACTGGTCTGAAGGAATTGACCTTCTTTGGTACAATGAAGAGATAAAATAAAACCCCAGCCTCTGTTCCAGAACTGGAACTGGCATAATTACTCCAACCAACTCTAGATCTGAAACACATTTCAGAAATGCTGAGCCTTTGCTGTGTTAACTGGGACACGGGAAAGAAAAAATCTCTTAGCAGGAGGCCTTAACTTGAAGCCAATTCTGTACCTTTCTGAAACAATGTTCTGAAACCAGAGATTGAGAACGGAATTGATCCAAATTTCTTTGAAGAAAACGTAATCTGCCCCATACCAGCTGAGCTGGAATAAGGGCCGCACCTTCATGGGTACTTAGGAGCTGGCTATAGATTTCTATAAGGCTTGGATATATTCCAAACTGGAAATAGTTTCCAAACTGATACCGCTCCTGAGGATGAAGGATCAGGCTTTTGTTCCTTGTTGTGAGGAAAGGAACGAAAAAGACTATTAGACCTAAATTTACCTTAGATTTTTTATCCTTTGGTAAAAAAGTTCCCTTCCTTCCAGAAACAATTGAGATAATAATTTAATACCCTGGAAAGAAAGGGAAAGCAAGTTGACTTAGAAGACATATCAGCATTCCAAGTTTAATCCATAAAGCTTTTCTAGCTAAAATAGCTAGAGACATATACCTGACATCAACTCTAATGATATCAAAAGATGGTATCACCAATAAAATTATTAGCATGAAATAGAATAATAATAATGCTATAAAATTATGATCTGTTACTTGTTGCGCTAAAGCTTCTAAACAAAAAGTTGAAACTGCAGCAACATCCGCTAAAAATATAGCAGGTCTAAGAAGATTACCTGAACATAAGTAAGCTTTTCTTAGAAAAGATTCAATTTTCCTAAAATAAAGTACTATCTGCCGTAGGAACAGTAGTACATTTAGCAGGAGTAGAGACAGCCCCATAACCTTAGGGATTTTGTCCCAAAAAAACTCTAATATGTCAGATGGCACAGAATATAATTGCTTAAACGTTTAGAAGGAGTAAAAGAATTACCCAAATTATTCCATTCCCTGGAAATTACTTCAGAAATAGCATCAGGGAGATTAAACACTTCTGGAATAACTACAGGAGATTTAAAAACCTTATTTAAACATTTAGATTTAGTATCAAGAGGACCAGAATCCTCTATTTCTAATGCAATTAATACTTCTTTAAATAAAGAACGAATAAATTCCATCTTGAACAAATACAAAGATTTATCAGTATCAGAATGATGATGTTCATTTAAAAATTCATCTGAAAAAAGAGAAGTTTTAAAAGACTTTTATGTAAACTAGAAGGAGAAATAACAGACATAGCCTTCTTAATGGATTTAAAAAATAAAATCTCATATGTTTATCAGGAACACTCTGAAAATTAGATGTTGACGGAACAGCAACAGGTAATGTAACAGTACTAAAGGAAATTTTATCTGCATTAATAAGTTTGTCATGACATGCAATACAAACAACAGCTGGAGAAACAGATACCAAAAATTATAGCAGATACACTTAGCTTGGTAGCTCCAGCACTAGACAGCGATTTTCCTGTAGTATCTTCTGACTCAGATGCAACGTGAGACATCTTGCAATATGTAAGACAAAAAAAACAACATAAAAAGCAAAATTGATCAAATTCCTTAAATGACAGTTTCAGGAATGGGAAAAAATGCCAAAGAACAAGCTTCTAGCAACCAGAAGCAATGAAAAATGAGACTAAAATAATGTGGAGACAAAAGCGACGCCCATATTTTTTAGCGCCAAATCAGACGCCCACATTATTTGGCGCCTAAAATGCTTTTGGCGCCAAAAATGATGCCACATCCGGAACGCCGACACTTTTGGCGCAAAATAACGTCAAAAAAATGACGCAACTTCCGGCGACACGTATGACGCCGGAAACGGAAAAGAATTTTTGCGCCAAAAAAGTCTGCGCCAAGAATGACGCAATAAAATGAAGCATTTTCAGCCCCCGCGAGCCTAACAGCCCACAGGGAAAAAAGAATCAAATTTTTGAAGGTAAGAAAAAAATGATTAATTCAAATGCATTATCCCAAATATGAAACTGACTGTCTGAAAAATAAGGAAAGTTGAACATTCTGAGTCAAGGCAAATAAATGTTTGAATACATATATTTAGAACTTTATAAACAAAGTGCCCAACCATAGCTTAGAGTGTCACAGAAAATAAGATTTACTTACCCCAGGACAATCATCTACATGTTTGTAGAAAGCCAAACCAGTACTGAAACGAGAATCAGCAGAGGTAATGGTATATATAAGAGTATATCGTCGATCTGAAAAGGGAGGTAAGAGATGAATCTCTACGACCGATAACAGAGAACCTATGAAATAGACCCCGTAGAAGGAGATCACTGCATTCAAATAGGCAATACTCTCCTCACATCCCTCTGACATTCACTGCACGCTGAGAGGAAAACCGGGCTCCAACTTGCTGCGGAGCGCATATCAACGTAGAATCTAGCACAAACTTACTTCACCACCTCCATCGGAGGCAAAGTTTGTAAAACTGAATTGTGGGTGTGGTGAGGGGTGTATTTATAGGCATTTTAAGGTTTGGGAAACTTTGCCCCTCCTGGTAGGAATGTATATCCCATACGTCACTAGCTCATGGACTCTTGCTAATTACATGAAAGAAACACCTATTATCTCTTTAACCCTTTGAGTGCTAAGCTAGATTTATATATTTTTTTTGTTTTTTTACCATTGGAAAGGTTAGACAATTACCTTTCCAACGGTGGGTCTTGGGGGTCTGTAGCTGCTTAGATGCCTGAGATACAGGCTTCTAAGCAGCATGCCCCCTTTCCCTATTTTGTCCATTGTATTTTTTGAAATAAAGTTGTGCAATGACGTCATCAAGTCATTGCACGTGACGTCACTGCGCGTAACGGGAAGTTGATGGGAGCCCCCAAATTGCTCTCAAGGTAGGTGAGTGCTAGCGACTGCTCTGAGCCATCGTTGGCACTCAAGGGGTTAATAATATAAGCACAGATCATTGGTACAATTGATCTGTGACCTACTCAATGTGTTGTAATGCACTAGTGTGACCCATAACAGATCTGCCAAAAGGGATTAACAAAGTTGGCTAAATATCTCTGACATTTTTGGTTACTGAAGGGCAAATGTACATTTATAATGAATAGCAGGACATGCATGTACATATTTTTATATTTATCCAAATGTTGTATAACATAAAGGCACCATTCGGTGCCAATTACATTTAAATGACAGTCAGCAATGTCTCCACATTTAGTATATTCTGACACCAGATTTATTAGAATATACAACACACAAATATCTGTGTCTGCAAAGAAAAGTGTTACACTTTGGTTATAATAAATCCAGTGTAGGAATGAACTAGATGTTGGAAACCACAGCTATATTTGTAGTTAATTTGAGCAACGAAACACAAGTAACGAAAAAAATTCACATCCAATGGTTAATATTGCGCAAGCTTCAATTCAACTTACACATGGGTTTCTTGAATAACAGAATTTATGCTTACCTGATAAATTACTTTCTCCAACGGTGTGTCCGGTCCACGGCGTCATCCTTACTTGTGGGATATTCTCTTCCCCAACAGGAAATGGCAGAGTCCCAGCAAAGCTGGTCACATGATCCCTCCTAGGATCCGCCCACCCCAGTCATTCGACCGACGGACAGGAGGAAATATATATAGGAGAAACCATATGATACCGTGGTGACTGTAGTTAGAGAAAATAATTCATCAGACCTGATTAAAAAACCAGGGCGGGCCGTGGACCGGACACACCGTTGGAGAAAGTAATTTATCAGGTAAGCATAAATTCTGTTTTCTCCAACATTGGTGTGTCCGGTCCACGGCGTCATCCTTACTTGTGGGAACCAATACCAAAGCTTTAGGACACGGATGAAGGGAGGGAGCAAATCAGGTCACCTAAATGGAAGGCACCACGGCTTGCAAAACCTTTCTCCCAAAAATAGCCTCCGAAGAAGCAAAAGTATCAAATTTGTAAAATTTGGCAAAAGTGTGCAGTGAAGACCAAGTCGCTGCCTTACATATCTGGTCAACAGAAGCCTCGTTCTTGAAGGCCCATGTGGAAGCCACAGCCCTAGTGGAGTGAGCTGTGATTCTTTCAGGAGGCTGCCGTCCGGCAGTCTCATAAGCCAATCGGATAATGCTTTTAAGCCAAAAGGAAAGAGAGGTAGAAGTCGCTTTTTGACCTCTCCTTTTACCAGAATAAACAACAAACAAGGAAGATGTTTGTCTGAAATCTTTAGTAGCCTCTAAATAGAATTTTAGAGCACGGACTACGTCCAAATTGTGTAACAAACGTTCCTTCTTTGAAACTGGATTTGGACACAAAGAAGGTACAACTATCTCCTGGTTAATATTTTTGTTGGAAACAACTTTCGGAAGAAAACCAGGCTTAGTACGCAAAACCACCTTATCTGCATGGAACACCAGATAGGGCGGAGAACACTGCAGAGCAGATAACTCTGAAACTCTTCTAGCAGAAGAAATTGCAACTAAAAACAAAACTTTCCAAGATAGTAACTTAATATCTACGGAATGTAAGGGTTCAAACGGAACCCCTTGAAGAACTGAAAGAACTAGATTTAGACTCCAGGGAGGAGTCAAAGGTCTGTAAACAGGCTTGATCCTAACCAGAGCCTGAACAAATGCTTGAACATCTGGCACAGCTGCCAGTCTTTTGTGAAGTAAAACAGATAAAGCAGAGATCTGTCCCTTCAGAGAACTTGCAGATAATCCTTTCTCCAAACCTTCTTGTAGAAAGGATAGAATCTTAGGAATTTTTATCTTGTTCCATGGGAATCCTTTAGATTCACAACAACAGATATATTTTTTCCATATTTTATGGTAAATTTTTCTAGTTACAGGCTTTCTAGCCTGAATCAGAGTATCTATTACAGAATCTGAAAACCCACGCTTTGATAAAATCAAGCGTTCAATCTCCAAGCCGTCAGTTGGAGGGAAACCAGATTCGGATGTTCGAATGGACCCTGAACAAGAAGGTCCTGTCTCAAAGGTAGCTTCCATGGTGGAGCCGATGACATATTCACCAGGTCTGCATACCAAGTCCTGCGTGGCCACGCAGGAGCTATCAAGATCACCGAGGCCCTCTCCTGATTGATCCTGGCTACCAGCCTGGGGATGAGAGGAAACGGTGGGAATACATAAGCTAGGTTGAAGGTCCAAGGTGCTACTAGTGCATCTACTAGAGTCGCCTTGGGATCCCTGGATCTGGACCCGTAGCAAGGAACCTTGAAGTTCTGACGAGACGCCATCAGATCCATGTCTGGAATGCCCCATAATTGAGTTATTTGGGCAAAGATTTCCGGATGGAGTTCCCACTCCCCCGGATGGAATGTCTGACGACTCAGAAAATCCGCTTCCCAATTTTCCACTCCTGGGATGTGGATCGCAGACAAGTGGCAGGAGTGATCCTCCGCCCATTGAATTATCTTGGTCACTTCTTTCATCGCCAGGGAACTCC
The DNA here is from genome assembly GCF_027579735.1 of Bombina bombina. Taxonomy (NCBI): domain Eukaryota; kingdom Metazoa; phylum Chordata; class Amphibia; order Anura; family Bombinatoridae; genus Bombina; species Bombina bombina. The sequence goes on from NC_069503.1 coordinate 939,153,483, forward strand.
TTGTTCCCCCCTGATGATTGATATATGCAACGGTCGTCATGTTGTCTGACTGGAACCTTATGAATTTGGCCTTTGCTAGTTGAGGCCAAGCTCTGAGAGCATTGAATATCGCTCTCAGTTCCAGAATGTTTATCGGGAGAAGAGACTCTTCCCGAGACCATAGACCCTGAGCTTTCAGGGATTCCCAGACCGCGCCCCAGCCCACTAGGCTGGCGTCGGTCGTGACAATGACCCACTCTGGTCTGCGGAAGCTCATTCCCTGTGACAGATTGTCCAGGGTCAGCCACCAACGGAGTGAATCTCTGGTCTTTTGATCTACTTGAATCGTCGGAGACAAATCTGTATATTCCACTGTCTGAGCATGCACAGTTGTAATGGTCTTAGATGAATTAGTGCAAAAGGAACTATGTCCATTGTTGCAACCATCAATCCTATTACTTCCATGCACTGCGCTATGGAAGGACGAGGAACAGAATGAAGTACTTGACAAGAGCTTAGAAGTTTTGATTTTCTGACCTCTGTCAGAAAAATCCTCATTTCTAAGGAATCTATTATTGTTCCCAAGAAGGGAACTCTTGTTGACGGGGACAGAGAACTTTTTTCTTTGTTCACCTTCCATCCGTGAGATTTGAGAAAGGCTAGGACGATGTCCGTATGAGCCTTTGCTTTTGACAGGGACGACGCTTGAATCAGGATGTCGTCCAAGTAAGGTACTACTGCAATGCCCCTTGGTCTTAGAACCGCTAGAAGGGACCCTAGTACCTTTGTGAAAATCCTTGGAGCAGTGGCTAATCCGAATGGAAGTGCCACAAACTGGTAATGCTTGTCCAGAAAAGCGAACCTTAGGAACTGATGATGTTCCTTGTGGATAGGAATATGTAGGTACGCATCCTTTAAATCCACGGTAGTCATAAATTGATTTTCCTGGATAGTAGGTAGGATCGTTCGAATAGTTTCCATTTTGAACGATGGTACCCTGAGAAATTTGTTTAGGATCTTTAGATCCAAAATTGGTCTGAATGTTCCCTCTTTTTTGGGAACTATGAACAGATTGGAATAAAATCCCATTCCATGTTCTCTTATTGGAACTGGATGTATCACTCCCATCTTTAACAGGTCTTCTACACAATGTAAGAATGCCTGTCTCTTTATTTGGTTTGAAGATAATTGAGACCTGTGGAACCTTCCCCTTGGGGGTAGTTCCTTGAATTCCAGGAGATAACCTTGAGAAACTATTTCTAGCGCCCAAGGATCCTGAACATCTCTTGCCCAAGCCTGAGCAAAGAGAGAAAGTCTGCCCCCCACTAGATCCGGTACCGGATCGGGGGCTATCCCTTCATGCTGTTTTGGTAGCAGTGGGAGGCTTCTTGGCCTGCTTACCCTTGTTCCAGCCTTGCATTGGTTTCCAGGCTGGTTTGGGTTGTGAAGTATTACCCTCTTGCTTAGAGGATACAGAATTAGAGGCTGGTCCGTTTCTGTGAAAGGGACGAAAATTAGGCTTATTTTTAGCCTTAAAAGACCTATCCTGTGGGAGGGCGTGGCCCTTTCCCCCAGTGATGTCTGAAATAATCTCTTTCAAATCAGGTCCAAATAATGTTTTACCTTTGAAAGGAATGTTAAGCAATTTTGTCTTGGAAGACACATCCGCTGACCAAGACTTTAGCCAAAGCGCTCTGCGCGCCACGATAGCAAACCCTGAATTTTTCGCCGCTAATCTAGCTAATTGCAAAGCGGCATCTAAAACAAAAGAGTTAGCCAATTTAAGTGCTTGAACTCTGTCCATAACCTCCTCATACGAAGATTCTTTACTGAGCGATTTTTCTAGTTCCTCGAACCAGAAACACGCTGCCGTAGTGACAGGAACAATGCATGAAATTGGTTGTAGAAGGTAACCTTGCTGTACAAAAATCTTTTTAAGCAAACCCTCTAATTTCTTATCCATAGGATCTTTGAAAGCACAACTATCTTCGATAGGAATAGTAGTGCGTTTGTTTAGAGTAGAAACCGCCCCCTCGACCTTGGGGACTGTCTGCCATAAGTCCTTTCTGGGGTCGACTATAGGAAATAATTTCTTAAATATAGGGGGGGGGACAAAAAAGGTATGCCGGGCCTTTCCCACTCTTTATTTACTATGTCCGCCACCCGCTTGGGTATAGGAAAAGCGTCGGGGGGCACCGGAACCTCTAGGAACTTGTCCATCTTACATAATTTCTCTGGAATGACCAAATTGTCACAATCATCCAGAGTAGATAACACCTCCTTAAGCAGTGCGCGGAGATGTTCTAATTTAAATTTAAATTTCACAACATCAGGTTCAGCTTGATGAGAAATTTTTCCTGAATCTGAAATTTCTCCATCAGACAAAACCTCCCTCATGGCCCCTTGAGATTGGTGTGAGGGTATGTCAGAACAGTTATCATCAGCGTCCTCTTGCTCTTCAGTGTTTAAAACAGAGCAATCGCGCTTTCTCTGATAAGTAGGCATTTTGGATAAAAGATTTGCTATGGAGTTATCCATTACAGCCGTTAATTGTTGCATGGTAATAAGTATTGGCGCACTAGATGTACTAGGGGCCTCCTTTGTGTGCATAATTGGTGTAGGCACATTGGTGGATGATGTAGTATCATGTTTACTCCCCTCATTTGAGGAATCATCTTGGGCAATATCATTATCTGTGGCATTACTGTCCTTACTTTGTTTGGACACTATGGCACAATTATCACAAATTTAAATGGGGAGACACATTGGCTTTCATACATATAGAACATAGCTTATCTGATGGTACAGACATGTTAAACAGGCTTAAACTTGTCAACAAAGCACAAAAAACGTTTTAAAATAAAACCGTTACTGTCACTTTAAATTTCAAACTGAAAACACTTTATTACTGAATATGTGAAAAAGTATGAAGGAATTGTTCAAAATTCACCAAAATTTCACCACAGTGTCATTAAAAGTATTGCACACCAAATTTCAGAGCTTTAACCCTTAAATTAACGGAACCAGAGCCGTTGTCAAATTTAACCCCTATACAGTCCCAGCTATATGCTTTGCTGAGACCCAACCAAGCCCAGAGGGGAATACGATACCAAATGACGCCTTCTAGAAGCTTTTTTAGTGATTCTTAGATCCTCACACATGCATCTGCATGCCTTGCTCTCCAAAAACAACTGCGCAGTAATGGCGCGAAAATGAGGCTCAGTCTATAACTAGAAAGGCCCCCAGACTAAAAAAGGTGTCCAACACAGTGCCTGCCGTTTTTTAAACGTTCCCCAAGATTATAATGCCAATTATTAGCTAGAATCTGCATAATATGCCCCAATAAAGCAATCGTTTTAGCCCATAAAAATGTCTACCAGTTTTTAAGCCCTTTTTTAAGCCCTTTATTCTTTTATATTTGACTAAGAAAATGGCTTACCGGTCCCCATGAGGGGAAATGACAGCCTTCCAGCATTACATGGTCTTGTTAGAAATATGGCTAGTCGTACCTTAAGCAGAAAAGTCTGCTAACTGTTTCCCCCAACTGAAGTTACTTCATCTCAACAGTCCTGTGTGGAAACAGCAATCGATTTTAGTTACTGTCTGCTAAAATCATCTTCCTCTTACAAACAGAAATCTTCATCCTTTTCTGTTTCAGAGTAAATAGTACATACCAGCACTATTTTAAAATAACAAACACTTGATAGAAGAATAAAAACTACATTTAAACACCAAAAAACTCTTAACCATCTCCGTGGAGATGTTGCCTGTGCAACGGCAAAGAGAATGACTAGGGTGGGCGGAGCCTAGGAGGGATCATGTGACCAGCTTTGCTGGGACTCTTTGCCATTTCCTGTTGGGGAAGAGAATATCCCACAAGTAAGGATGACGCCGTGGACCGGACACCCCAATGTTGGAGAAAAAGAGAACACAAAACTCATGTATTTTTCCTTTCGTGATTCAGATTAGTGTAAAAGTAAAAAAAAGAAAAAATTATTTGCCCTACTAAGGTATGCTATTCAACAAAGGATATCAAGGGAATTAAGTACATTTGATAATAGATGTAAATTGGAGAGATTTTTTTGTTGTTTTTGTTTTTAAGTTGGGCACTATCTGGATCATGAAAGAAAAAATATTTGAGTTTAATAGGACCAGTAAACCCAGTAGATTTGCATAATCAACAAATGCAAGATAACAAGACAATACAATAGCATTTACTCTGAATTTCAAATGAGTAGTAGATTCTTTTCTAACACATTTCAAAGTTATGTATATTTCCACTCCCCCTGTACCATGTGATAGCAATCAGCCAATCACAAATGCATATACATATAGTCTGTGAGTTCTTACACATGCTCAGTAGGAGCTGGTGACTCAAAAAAAGTGTAAATATAAATCCATGCAGTCTGGATGAGAGATTGGAAATTCTACTTTGATATATTAGAATTGTATTATTCAGCTTAGTTTGGCTAATTTCATAGCGTTAGGACCAGTCTATTATGGGACACCTTGTAAGTGGTGACTGGCTGAGCAGAATATGGCCATATTGTGTGATTAAGATCCCATCTTTAGTTAAAAAAAAATTAAGAAATATTAAGAAGGCAATTTTTTGCAGCATTAAAAAAAAGGTTTAAAATATGTGAAATAATATGTGGACTCGTGTTTTGAGGTGCGCCAATACTTGCTTCTAAAATATAAAAGACTGTGCACATTTTTTTTAATGGAAGTAAATTGGAAAGTTGTTTAAAATTACATGCTGTATCTGAACCATGGAAATTTAATAAAACCTGAGTGTCCCTTTCATACACAACATACCTGGATTATTGTTGCTGACACTTTTTATTTGCCTTTCTGCTGGTTTGGGGAGTTTAGTTTCAGATAATGCAATGCTGGCTGCTGCGTGTTGGGCTTTCTTAATGCTGGTGCTTTCAGCTTCCCATGTTTGGTCTCCCAGTGTCAGCTGTACAGTGAATAGCTTAAAGAAGAAAAACATAAAATAATAAGAGGAACAAGTAAATCTTTTGCATTTTCATTACGATTGAAACCTAACCAAATGGTATTTAATATATAAACAAACATACTTTTTCTAAAATTGTAAAGATTGGGTCAGTTCCTAAGTAGCACTACCCATGGAATAGTTGTTCCCTTTTAAGAGTGAATTACAGACAACTAAAATTCTAAAACCTTTATTTTCAAGTGAGTGTAGGACCCCTCCTCTTCTTGCCACAGACTGATATTATACAGAACAAAGTCAACTGTAGGGGTGTTTGGTGAGTGTTACTTAGAACACTGAGCCCAAATATGAAAATAACAGTCTGATTTAACCCCTTAATGACCGAGGACGTGCAGGGTACGTCCTCAAAAAAAAGGCAGTTAACGCCTGAGGACGTACCCTGCACGTCCTCGGTGTGGAAAGCAGCTGGAAGCGATCCTGCTCGCTTCCAGCTGCTTTCCGGTTATTGCAGTGATGCCTCAATATGGAGGCATCACTGCAATAACAATGTATGGCCATCCGATGCAGAGAGAGCCACTCTGTGGCCCTCTCTGCACCGGAGATCGGTGGCTTCCTTCGTTGGTGGGTGGGAGCAGTACCGGGAGGCGGGTGGTGGCCATCTCCAGGGCCATCAGGTCCCGGTACTGCTCCCACCCACCAACGAAGGAAGCCACCGATCTCCGGTGCAGAGAGGGCCACAGAGTGGCTCTCTCTGCATCGGATGGCCATACATTGTTATTGCAGTGATGCCTCAATATGGAGGCATCCTGCAATAACAATGTATGGCCATCCGATGCAGAGAGAGCCACTCTGTGGCCCTCTCTGCACCGGAGATCGGTGGCCTCCTTCGTTGGTGGGTGGAAGCAGTACCGGGAGGCGGCCATCGATGGCCCTGGAGATGTGCAGGGGGGCGGGATCGTGGGCGGGGATGTCCGGGGGCGCGCGTGCACGATAGGGAGGGGGCGGGCGCATGCACGGGGAGGGAGCGGGTGGGAACGCTGCACTACAGAAAATAGGATTGGTAATAGCATAGGTAATCAGGTTTATACCGCTAATAAAATAAAAAAAAGAAAGCTAAATCAGGGGGTGTTGGGTTGGTATGTGGGAGGGAAGCTACACTACAGAAAAAAAACAGTGAAAAAAAAAACAGAAAACATTTTTTCTGCAAACTGGGTACTGGCAGATAGATGCCAGTACCCAAGATGGCCCCCAAAAAGTCAGAGGGGGACGGTTAGAGAGGTGTTTGGGGGGGGATCAGGGAGGTTGGGGGATAAGGGGGATACTACACAGCAGCATATGTAAATATGCTATACAATTTTAAAAAAAACAACAACAAAGATTCCCTTTATTTTTGTACTGGCAGACTTTCTGCCAGCACTTAAGATGGCGGGGACAATTGTGGGATGGGGGAGGGAAGGGAGCTGTTTGGGAGGGATCAGGGGGTGTGATGTGTCAGATGGGAGGCTGATCTCTACACTAAAGCTAAAATTAACCCTGCAAGCTCCCTACAAGCTACCTAATTAACCCCTTCACTGCTAGACATAATACACGTGTGATGCGCAGCGGCATTTAGCGGCCTTCTAATTACCAAAAAGCAATGCCAAAGTCATATATGTCTGTTATTTCTGAACAAAGGGGATCCCAGAGAAGCATTTACAGCCATTTGTGCCATAATTGCACAAGCTGCTTGTAAATGATTTCAGTGAGAAACCTAAAATTGTGAAAAATATTACGTTTTTTTTAATTTGATCGCATCTGGCGGTGAAATAGTGGCATGAAATATACCAAAATGGGCCTAGATCAATACTTTGGGTTGTCTACTACACTACATTAAAGCTAAAAACATAATTTATGCTTACCTGATAAATTTATTTCTCTTGTAGTGTGTTCAGTCCACGGGTCATCCATTACTTATGGGATATATTCTCCTTCCCAACAGGAAGTTGCAAGAGGATCACCCAAGCAGAGCTGCTATATAGCTCCTCCCCTCACATGTCATATCCAGTCATTCGACCGAAACAAGACGAGAAAGGAGAAACTATAAGGTGCAGTGGTGACTGGAGTTATAATATTAAAATTTAGAACCTGCCTTAAAAAGACAGGGCGGGCCGTGGACTGAACACACTACAAGAGAAATAAATTTATCAGGTAAGCATAAATTATGTTTTCTCTTGTTAAGTGTGTTCAGTCCACGGGTCATCCATTACTTATGGGATACCAATGCCAAAGCTAAGTACACGGATGATGGGAGGGACAAGGCAGGAACATTAAACAGAAGGAACCACTGCCTGTAGAACCTTTCTCCCAAAACCAGCCTCCGAAGAAGCAAAAGTGTCAAATTTGGAAAATTTGGAAAAAGTATGAAGTGAAGACCAAGTTGCAGCCTTGCAAATCTGTTCAACAGAGGCCTCATTCTTAAAGGCCCAGGTGGAAGCCACAGCTCTAGTGGAATGAGCTGTAATTCTTTCAGGAGGCTGCTGTCCAGCAGTCTCATAGGCTAAACGTATTATGCTACGAAGCCAAAAAGAGAGAGAGGTAGCCGAAGCCTTTTGACCTCTCCTCTGTCCAGAGTAAACGACAAACAGAGAAGAAGTTTGTCTAAAATCTTTAGTTGCCTGTAAGTAGAACTTCAGAGCACGGACCACGTCTAGATTATGCAAAAGACGTTCCTTCTTTGAAGAAGGATTAGGACATAATGATGGAACAACAATCTCTTGATTGATATTCCTGTTAGAAACAACCTTAGGTAAAAACCCAGGTTTCGTACGCAGAACTACCTTGTCTGAATGAAAGATCAGATAAGGAGAATCACAATGTAAGGCAGATAACTCAGAGACTCTTCGAGCCGAGGAAATAGCCATCAAAAACAAAACTTAAGAAGATAAAAGCTTAATATCAATGGAATGAAGGGTTTCAAACGGAACACCCTGAAGAACTTTAAGAACCAAGTTTAAGCTCCACGGAGGAGCAACAGCTTTAAACACAGGCTTAATTCTAGCCAAAGCCTGACAAAAGGCCTGGACGTCTGGATTCTCTGCCAGACGTTTGTGTAAAAGAATAGACAGAGCTGAAATCTGTCCCTTTAGCGAACTAGCGGATAAACCCTTTTCTAAACCCTCTTGTAGAAAAGTCAATATCCTAGGAATCCTAACCTTACTCCATGAGTAACTCTTGGATTCGCACCAATATAAATATTTACGCCATATCTTATGGTAAATTTTTCTGGTCACAGGTTTCCGAGCCTGTATCAATGAATCAATAACCGAATCCGAAAACCCACGCTTTGATAGAATCAAACGTTCAATTTCCAGGCAGTCAGCCTCAGAGAAATTAGGTTTGGATGGTTGAAAGGACCCCTAATTAGAAGGTCCTGCCTCAGAGGAAGAGACCATGGTGGACAGGACAACATGTCCACTAGGTCTGCATACCAGGTCCTGCGTGGCCACGCAGGCGCTATCAGAATTACCGATGCCTTCTCCTGTTTGATCCTGGCAATCAGTCGAGGTAGCAACGGAAATGGTGGAAACACATAAGCTATGTTGAAAACCCAAGGGGCTGCTAATGCATCTACCAGCACCACTCCCGGGTCCCTGGACCTGGATCCGTAACAAGGAAGCTTCGCGTTCTGGTGAGATGCCATGAGATCCAGATCCGGTTTGCCCCAACGACGAATCAGTTGAGCAAATACCTCCGGATGAAGTTCCCACTCTCCCGGATGAAAGGTCTGGCAACTTAGGAAATCCGCCTCCCAGTTCTCTACGCCTGGGATGTAAATCGCTGACAGGTGGCAAGAGTGAGACTCTGCCCAGCGAATTATCTTCGAGACTTCCAACATCGCTAGGGAACTCCTGGTTCCCCCTTGAGGATTGATGTAAGCCACAGTCGTGATATTGTCCGACTGAAATCTGATGAACCTCAGTTTTGCTAACTGAGGCCAAGCTAGAAGAGCATTGAATATTGCTCTTAATTCTAGAATGTTTATTGGAAGGAGTTTCTCCTCCTGAGTCCACGATCCCTGAGCCTTCAGGGAATTCCAGACTGCTCCCAAGCCTAGAAGGCTGGCATCCGTTGTTACAATCGTCCAATCTGGCCTGCGAAAGGTCATTTCTTTGGACAGATGAACCAGTGACAACCACCAGAGAAGAGAATCTCTGGTCTCCTGGTCCAGATTCAGCAAAGGGGACAGATCTGAATAATCCCCGTTCCATTGACTGAGCATGCATAGTTGCAGCGGTCTGAGATGCAGGCGCGCAAATGGCACTATGTCCATTGCCGCGACCATTAAGCTGATTACCTCCATGCACTGAGCTACTGATGGGCTTGGAACGGAATGAAGGACACGGCAAGCATTGAGAATCTTTGATAACCTGGACTCCGTCAGGTAAATCTTCATCTCTACAGAATCTATAAGAGTCCCTAGAAAAGGAACCCTTGTGAGTGGTAACAGAGAACTCTTTTCCACGTTCACTTTCCACCCATGCGACCTCAGAAATGCTAGAACTATCTCTGTATGAGACTTTGCATTCTGAAAACTTGACGCTTGTATCAGAATGTCGTCTAGGTACGGAGCCACCGCTATGCCTCGTGGTCTTAGTACCGCCAGAAGTGAACCCAGAACATTCGTAAAAATTCTCGGGGCCGTGGCTAACCCGAAGGGAAGAGCCACAAACTGGTAATGCCTGTCTAGAAAGGCAAACCTTAGGTACCGATAATGATCTTTGTGAATCGGTATGTGAAGGTAAGCATCATTTAAGTCCACTGTGGTAATATATTGACCTTCTTGGATCATGGGTAGGATGGTTCGAATGGTTTCCATCTTGAACGATGGTACCCTTAGGAACTTGTTTAAGATCTTTAAGTCCAAGATTGGTCTGAAGGTTCCCTCTTTTTTGGGAACCACGAATAGATTTGAGTAAAATCCTTGTCCCTGTTCCGATCGCGGAACTGAGTGTATCACTCCCATGATTAAGAGGTCTTGTACACATTGTAGAAATGCCTCTCTCTTTACTAGGTTTGTTGATAACCTCGATAGATGGAACCTCCCTTGTGGAGGAGAGGTTTTGAAATCCAGAAGGTATCCCTGAGATATAATCTTCAACGCCCAGGGATCCTGCACATCTCTTGCCCAAGCCTGGGTGAAGAGAGAAAGTCTGCCCCCCACTAAATCCATCTCCGGATAGGGGGCCCTGTCTTTATGCTGTCTTAGGGGCGGGAGTAGGCTTTCTGGCCTGCTTGCCCTTGTTCCATGACTGGTTGCCTTTCCAACCCTGTCTGTAACGAGCAGTAGTTCCTTCCTGTTTTGGAGCGGAGGAAGTTGATGCTGCTCCTGCCTTGAAGTTACGAAAGGCACGAAAATTAGACAGGTTTGGCCTTAGAGTTTGGCCTTTGGTTTGGCCCTGTCCTGAGGAAGGGCGTGGCCCTTACCTCCCGTAATGTCAGCAATAATTTCCTTCAAGCCGGGCCCGAATAAGGTCTGCCCTTTGAAAGGAATGTTAAGTAGCTTAGACTTGGAAGTTACATCCGCTGACCAGGATTTAAGCCAGAGCGCTCTGCGCGCCTGTATGGCAAATCCGGAATTTTTAGCCGTAAGTTTGGTTAGATGTACTACGGCATCTGAAACAAACGCATTAGCTTGCTTAAGGGTTCTAACTTTGCACAAAGCCTCATCCAATGGCGCTGTGCGAATCGCCTCTTCCAGAGACTCAAACCAGAATGCCGCTGCAGCCGTAATGCATGCAAGAGGCTGCAATATATAAGTCTCGTGTGGTGGCGTCTATAGGAAACATTTTTCTAAATATCGGGGGAGGGGAAAAAGGCACACCGGGTCTATCCCACTCCTTACTAATAATTTCTATAAGTCTTTTTGGTATAGGAAAGACGTCAGTACACACCGGTACCGCATAGTATCTATCCAACCTACACATTTTCTCTGGAATTGCCACCGTGTCGCAATCATTCAGAGCCGCTAACACCTCCCCTAGTAACACACGGAGGTTCTCAAGCTTAAATTTAAAATTTGAAATTTCCGAATCCGGTCTCCCCGGATCAGAACCGTCACCGACAGAATGAAGCTCACCGTCTTCATGTTCTGCAAATTGTGACGCAGTATCAGACATGGCTCTCGTGTCATCAGCGCGCTCTGTCCTTAACCCAGAGCTATCGCGCTTGCCCCTTAATTCGGGCATATTATATAATACTACTTTCATAACATTAGCTATATCATGTAAAGTGATTTGTAAGGGCCTAGATGTACTTGTCGTCTCAATCCTACGCATCTCCCGAGCGGGAGACGCAGGTACTGACACGTGAGGAGAGTTAGGCGGCATAACTTCCCCCTCGTTGTCTGGTGATAGTTTCTCTATCGGTACAGATTGACTTTTATTCAAAGCAATATTAATACAATTGGTACACATCGTTCTATTGGGCTCCACATTGGCTTTTGAACATGATGAACAAACAGTTTCCTCTGAATCAGACATGTTTAAACAGACTTAGCAATGAAACTAGCAAGCTTGGAAATCACTTTTAATAAGTTACAAGCAATATAAAAAACGCTGCAGCGCTTCAAAAATACAGATATAATTAAATAATTCTTAACAAGAAGTGTATTATTAGCAGAGGATTGCACCCATTAGCAAAAGGATGATTAACCCCTCAATACCCAAAACGGATAAAGCGGATATCAATTAAGATTTAACGCTTTTAATCACAGTCAAGCACACTGTCACAGATCTGCTGTGACCGATTACCTCCCTCAAAAATGAATTTTGCAGACCCCTGAGCTCTCTAGAGACGTCCTGGATCAAGGAGGAAGAAGCAGGAAGACTGTGCTAGAATTTTAACTGCGCAACAAGGCGCTAAAACAAGGTCCCTCCCACTCCTATTACAACAGTGGGAGCCCTGATATAACGGTTTCCATGCAGAAAATATATGTTAGCCATGTGGAAAAAAACATGCCCAAAGAGATTTATCACCAAAGTACCTCACAAAAACGAATAACATGCCAGTAAACGTTTTATTAAAAAACAATTTTCCAATGTCATGCAAAGTTATCACTAAGCCTGCTACCAGTCGCTACCACTGCAGATAAGGCTTAAGTATCATTTCAGTTTTAACAGCATTTTCTCAGTCAAATTCTAGTCCCTAGAAAATAACTTGACTGCGCATACATTTATCAGCCTGATACCAGTTGCCACTACTGCATTTAAGGCTGTACTTACATCATACGGTAACAGCAGTATTTTCTTAGTCAATTCCATTCCCAGAAAATAATGTACTGTACATACCTCATTTGCGGAGGACCCCGCATGCTATTCCCAGTTTCTGAAGTTACCCCACTCCTCAGAATGTCGAGAACAGCCAGTGGATCTTAGTTACGCCTGCTAAGATCATAGAATAAAAACGCAGGCAGTTTCTTCTTCCAACTACTGCCTGAGATAGAAAAACAGCACACTCCGGTGCCATTTAAAATAACAAACTTTTGATTGAAGAATAGTTAAGTAAAAACTCCAGCTCCTCTCACGACCTCCTTCTTTGTTGAGGGTTGCAAGAGAATGACTGGATATGACATGTGAGGGGAGGAGCTATATAGCAGCTCTGCTTGGGTGATCCTCTTGCAACTTCCTGTTGGGAAGGAGAATATATCCCATAAGTAATGGATGACCCGTGGACTGAACAAACTTAACAAGAGAAATTAACCCTAGAAGCTCCCTACATGCTCCCTAATTAACCCCTTCACTGCTGGGCATAATAAACGTGTGGTGCGCAGTGGCATTTAGCACCCTTCTAATTACCAAAAAGCAACAACAAAAGCCATACATGTCTGCTATTTCTGAACAAAGGGGATCCCAGAGAAGAATTTACAACCATTTATGCCATAATTGCACAAGTTGTTTGTAAATAATTTCAGTGAGAAACCTAAAGTTTGTGAACAAAATTGTGAAAAAGTGAACATTTTTTTTATTTGATTGCATTTGGCGGTGAAATGGTGACATGAAATATACCAAAATGGGCCTAGATCAATACTTTGGGATGTCTTCTAAAAAAAATATATATACATGTCAAGGGATATTCAGGGATTCCTGAAAGATATCAGTGTTCCAATGTAACTAGCGCTAATTTTGAAAAAAAGGGGTTTGGAAATAGCAAACTGCTACTTGTATTTATGGCCCTATAACTTGCAAAAAAAGCAAAGAATATGTAAACATTGGGCATTTCTTAACTCAGGACAAAATTTAGAAACTATTTAGCATGGGTGTTTTTTGGTGGTTGTAGATGTGTAACAGATTTTGGGGGTCAAAGTTAGAAAAAGTGTGTTTTTTTCCATTTTTGTCTCATATTTTATATTTTTTTTTATAGTTAATTATAAGATATGATGAAAATAATGGTATCTTTAGAAAGTCCACTTAATGGCGAGAAAAACGGTATATAATATGTGTGGGTACAGTAAATGAGTAAGAGGAGAATTACAGCCAAACACAAACACCGCAGAAATGTAAAAATAGCCTTGGTCCCAAACGGACAGAAAATGGAAAAGTGCTGCGGTCATTAAGGGGTTAATTCCCTTATCTTGGCTCACCCTATTAGCACCCATAAATGAATACCAATAAAAACACAAAGACAAGAACAGGAAGAAAGTATCACAACAAAAAAATAAAGTAACAGTAATACACCAGAGGGAAGAAATTGTATAATACAGAAACAATGGTGTAATGTTACAACCCAAAAATATACATCACTGAACTCACACTCATCCGAAAAATTCACCTAGCCAGTCTTTTTTTTCTAGTTGACATAATTAAATCAAAATTAGATTTTCTCAAAATGGAAAACACAACAAAAATAAATAAGGTTTTTCCCCTGCTTTATTTGAAGGTATTGTGTTAGTATATTCTGACTAAAGCAGGAAGACATAGTTATTTGACTGGGCTGTCATTGTGGTCTGTTCTTCCTTTTAAATAAACGGGACGCTAACAAACTGAAGATCCCTTACATCAGAGCATCTTAAACTTTTTTTTCCCTGGGACCTCTTTAGACATTGGAAATGGTTTTCATGACCCCCAATATCACAATATAGTCCAAAATAAACCCCTCGTCAGTCGGCTATACATTTTTGATTTCCAGCCAGCTTTATTGAAATAACATAATACAAATCTTGCAAATATAGGTTACAAATTGGTGGTATGTTTTAAATAATCAAAACAGGCAATGTTGTAAAATACCAGGGTCCCCTAATAAAAGAGACAGAGAAAAAAGAAAGAACAAAACACATTTTGCAAAAAATGAAAAATAAAAAGAAATGTGTCCATTATAACCAAAATTAAAAATGTACAACTCAGAGTCTTCAACTAAATCTAATCAGGCCAAAGCATGTTGACTTCAATTAATGTTTATCGTTATATTCCTTTTTGCCAGGGGAATTAAGAAAAAAAAGGGAGAAAATAAAATGTTTAAAGAGTGTTAGGGGTGATAAAAGGTTCTGTATAAGAAGCCGACAAGGCTTGTATACGGTAATGTTCGTCCATTGTTTTAATTTTTGAGACCGTGGTATTACTCTAGCTTAAGAGAACCAACGGACCTCGTTTTCTACATAGGCAGTGAAGGGGCCTCTCGTGGTTTCATTTTTTAGCTATTAAAAATGTGGCACTATGGACTAATATTTGAAAGTGCTTTTTGGCTGGGGGAGATTGGAAGCTAGGGACGAGATTGCATAACCAGATTAGCAGGCCCAAAAGAAACTGCCGCTGTAAAACAGATTCTATTTCAGTAGTCACAGTTGTGCATAATTTAAAAATGGGGGTTGCACAAAGAGTAGTTTATTGTGTTTGTCCACCTTAGAGGGTTTTTTGCTGCCATGTAATGAAGATGAAAAAAGCTTTACATATTACGTAGAGCCAGAGGAATGTGTGAAAGAATTGTCAATATCTTCTTAATAAATGATGTTTACAAAGATGCGGGAGAAGCTAAGAAAACTGTTCCTGATATGTAGCAATTAAAAAATCTTGCAGCTAGTTGTAACATGGAACTGCAATTCTTCTTTAAGGGAACTCCCCTTTTTCTTTCCTCTCTCATCAATTCAAGGTCCAATAGGAATTTGGTGCAACTACCTCAGCTGGGCTGTGAACTAGTTCCACCTGATATAAGATCGTCTTTCATTTTGCTAATCTCTTGGATTATTAAACTAAATTTTAAGGAATCCTTTCTTTCAAATTTAGCCTTTTTTTGCGATTTAAAATATTTAAAGTCTGTTTTTTTTGTAGCCTCACTTGCTACGTCAATACTTTTTACCTCTCTAATCTACTATGACACCTTGTAGCCCGCAGTGCTACTTTGGAGGCGTTCTGTGAGTTCAGAAGAAGCCGCGCTGACGAGTTAGTTAGCTTTAGTTCATGGTCTCGTAAACCAAACCAGGTCTCTGCTTTACCTCGCTCTACAGTTTCATATCGGAGCTGTGAACGAGAGACTCTGATCATGTGAACGACAAAGTGCAGCAAACATGGTCTCTCTTTCTACAAAGGCATAGTTGAACAGTCACCGTGTACATCCGGGGACGTTACTAGCCAACTACTTTGCGCTGACGAGGCTGAGGCACCAAGCCACTAGAGCAGCTTGGTCAGGAATCACATGAATTGTGGTTTTTACACTCTCCAGTGTATAAGGAGATTGACCAGAGTTAAAGTTCCTAACAAGAGCAGGATTACTCTTTTGAAACAACCTCCTGTCTTGTGTGATTTTCAGGGTAAGGAGTGCATCTCACTCTTGTTTACTCCCTACTATACGAATAGCACTTAAAGGGACAGTATACACCAATTTTCATATAACTGCATGTAATAGACACTATTATAAAGACTAATATGCACAGATGCAGATTAAAAATCCAGTACAAAACAGTTTAAAAACTTATTTAGAAGCTCCCAGTTTAGCACTTTTGATTAGGTTTACTGGGACACCCTGTGAAAGCAGAAACTCCCCCTTCCTCTGCATATGAAAGGCCTTTTACACAAACAGGAGCAAGCTGGAGTAGCTATACATCAGTATACTTGTAAAACTTTAGGGCTTGGTTAAGAGTCTGAAAATCAGCGCAATGTTATTTAAATATCAGCAAAACTATACATTTTTACAAAAAAACTGTATGGGTATATAAAATGGATCATCTACAAAAAAATTATGCATAGAAAAATCTAGTGTATAATGTCCCTTTAAGGTAATTACTAGTAGTAAATGTATCTATTATGTACCTACTTCTGCCTTCTGTGCTGACATTATCCTATCATTTATAGGAAAAAGTATCTCAACTTTCTATATGAATTACTGAGTAAGTCAATGGATGCTTAGATTTTACAGATACCAGGCATCATTAACCGTTTCATAAAACAATTGTCTTTAGTTGTATGATCGGAAAAATCAATTCATGATCCACAGTTGAGGTCATTACTTGACTTCCTCACAATATTAGGTAATTTGGAGGAAAATCATTACTCTAGTAAACAATTATTGTACCTTCAAGTCCTACAACAAAAAGTTTGGGAACTCACCAAGACTTCCACCCTCTACCTAACAATACATATTGTTTTATGTGTGTGTATGTATGTATGTATGTATGTATGTATGTATGTATGTATGTATGTATGTATGTATGTATATATATATATATATATATATATATATATATATATATATATATATATATATATATATATATATACACACACACACACACACACACTGTATTTGCATGTATATAATCTATACACTTTGGTTAATGAATGCAAATTAAATCCAATGAAGGGTTGAATAGTTGCTTTTGAGTCTGAGAATCCTCCTCTGTCAAAGACTCTCAGGTGCAATAGTACTCTCTCTACTGAGGGGATTTAACGAACCCCAGAGCAAGCACCATGTGTTCCCCACAGTGCAGGGTGATCATACCGCAGGATGTGTTACTGCTCATTACTAGAGGATCTCACTATCCCTCTAACCAGACTGTGCTCCAGCTCCTCCCACCAGCAACAGAATGTTTACTGAAGTGTTAGAGGGAACTTAGTTCCTCCAGAAAAAATAGTGCAGGAACTCCGTTCCCATGCGTTCCTGCTCGACTTGACCCCTGCCTTCAAAGAGAGTGTGGAGGTTTTATTTTAAATGCACACAAAGAAGTATGTCAGCTGAGCAGTAGTAGTATTAGGTAGAGTCAATTTGATGATACAGGAACATCATGAGAGATAAACAGCAGAAAGTCCCACAAGAAAGATTATGGCTAAGATTACGAGTGGATTGCTATTGTTTGCTCGCAAGTGATATTGGGTTGTCGCCTTTGTTTGCGTGTAAATTAAATTGCGCTCATATTGGGCTCCGAGAATTACAGCTCATTCTACTAGATCGGTTTCCACATCTTGGGCTTTCAAGATTGAGGCTTCAGTTGATCAAATTTGCAAAGCGGCCATTTGGTCTTCTCTGCATACCTTTACTAAATTTTACCATTTAGATATTTTTGCCCCGTCAGAAGCAGCTTTTGGTAGAAACATTGTTCAGGCAATTGTCTCAGTTTGATAATGGTGCCTATACTTTTTTTTGTGTGTGTGTGTCATAAAATACTTATTTTTGGGGATTTAATCTTGCAGCGAAAAAAGCTGTTTTTATTTTATCCCTCCCTTTTTTTTTTACTCGTATACTTCCACGTATTATATTCCATATGTAACAGATCGTGGACTCTCGCCACCTATATGAAAGAAAACAATTTATGTAAGAACTTACCTGATAATTTATTTCATGGTGGCGAGAGTCCACGAGGCCCCATCCATTTGTGGGTTATATTTTTTTGTTTGAATGCACATCTTTTTTTCTGCTCCTCGTTTTTAGCTTTTACTCCTTAAACACCTCACCACTCTGCTATACATTAAAATGAGGTGTGTATGTGTGAGGTGGGTGGGGTATTTTTAGGCTTTTGAGGTTTGGGAAACTTTGCCTCCTCCTGGTAGGAATGTATTCCCCTTACGAAACAGCTTGTGGACTCTCACCACCAATTCTAAAGAAACACAAAAATACAATTACACAATACACTCATAACAACACTATCTGATATGCTTACCTGATAAATTTGTTTCTTTTTAGACACGATGAGTCCACGGATCATCATCCTTACTTGTGGGATATCACCTCCTGGTCAGCAGGAGGAGGCAAAATGCACCACAGTAGAGCTGTTAAATAGCTCCTCCCTTCCCTCTCACACCAGTCATTCGACCAAAGTTAGGAAGAGAAAGGAAAAGCCAAGGTGCAGAGGTGTCTGAAGTTTACAAAAATTAATAACCTGTCTTAAAAGAACAGGGCGGGCTGTGAACTCATCGTGTCTAAAAAGAAACAAATTTATCAGGTAAGCATAAATTTTCTTTTCTTTTTAAAGACAAGATGAGTCCACAAATCATCATCCTTACTTGTGGGATGCAATACCAAAGCTAGAGTACACAGATGATAAGGGAGGGACAAGACAGGGAACCTAAACAGAAGGCACCACTGCTTGAAGAACCTTTCTCCCAAAAGCAGCCTCAGCCGAGGCAAAAGTATCAAATTTAGAAAATTTTGAAAAAGTGTGCAAAGAAGACCAAGTTGCAGCCTTGCAAATCTGTTCTACAGAAGCTTCATTTTTGAATGCCCATGTGGAAGCAACAGCCCTAGTGGAATGAGCCGTAACTCTTTCAGGAGGCTGCTGTCCAGCAGTCTCATAAGCAAAGCGGATGATACCCTTCAACCAAAAAGAAAGAGGTAGCCGTAGCTTTCTGACCCTTACGTTTTCCAGTGAAAATTACAAACAGAGAAGAAGACTGACGAAAGTCTTTAGTTGCTTGTAATTAAAACTTTAAAGCACGGACAACGTCCAAATTGTGCAGGAGACGTTCCTTCTGAGAAGAAGGATTAGCACATAAGGAAGGAACAACAATCTCCTGAGTAATGTTCCTGTCTGAGACAACCTTAGGAAGGAACCCTAGTTTAGTACATAAAACTACCTTTTCCGAATGGAAAATAAGGTAAGGCGAATTGTATTGCAATGCCGAAAGCTCAGACACTCTTCGAGCTGAAGAAACAGCAACAAGAAATAAAACTTTCCAAGATAACAACTTAATATCTAAGGAATGCATGGGCTCAAACGGAGCCCCTTGAAGAACTTTAAGAACTAAATTCAGACTCCATGGAGGAGTAACTGGTTTGAACACAGGCCTGATCCTAACCAAGGCCTGACAAAAAGATTAAACATCTGGGACATCTGCCAGACGTTTGTGTAACAAAATAGATAAGGCAGAGATCTGACCTTTTAGGGAACTTGCCGATAAACTCTTCTCCAATCCTTCTTGGGAATCCTAACTCTACTCCATGAGTAGCCCTTGGATTCACACTAAAAGATATTTACGCCATATCTTATAGTAAATCTTTCTAGTTACAGGGTTACGCGCCTGAATCAAGGTCTCTATGACCGAATCAGAAAAACCCCGCTTGGATGGGATTAAGCGTTCAATCTCCAAGCAGTCAGCTTCAGAGAAATTAGATTTGGATGAAGAAAGGGTCCTTGATGTGGATCGCTGACAGATGGCAAGAATGGGCCTCCGCCCACCAGATTATCTTGGCTACCTCGGTCATCGCTAAGGAACCTTGCTTGTTGACAAGATGGCGCCTGGATTAGAATATCGTCCAGATAAGGCACCACTGCAATGCCCCGCGGTCTTAGAACCGCCAGCAGAGACCCCAGAACCTTTGTGAAAATTCTGGGTGCCGTGGCCAGCCTGAAAGGAAGAGCCACGAACTGAAAGTGTTTGTCCAGAAAGGCAAACCTTAGGAACTTGTGATGATCTCTGTGGATAGGAACATGTAGATATGCATCATTTAAGTCCACTGTCGTCATAAATTGACCCTCCTGGATCAATGGAAGAATGGTACGAATAGTTCCATCTTGAAAGATGGAAATCTGAGAAACTTGTTCAGACTCTTGAGGTCTAAGATATGTCTGAAAGTTCCCTCCTTCTTGGGAACTACAAACAGATTTGAATAAAAACCCTGCCCCTGTTCCTGTACAGGAACAGGAATAATCACTCCCAGGGAGGAGAGGTCTCTTACACAATGTAAGAATGCCTCTCTTTTTATCTGGTTTGCAGATAATCTTGAAAGAAGAAATCTTCCTTGGGGAGGAAAATTTGTGAACTCCAGTTTGTATCCCTGGGACACTATTTCTATAGCCCAGGGATCCTGAACGTCTCGCACCCAAGCCTGAACGAAGAAAGAAAGTCTGCCCCCTACCAGATCCGGTCCCGGATCGGGGGCATGCCCTTCATGCTGTTTTGGAGTCAGCAGGAGGCTTCTTGGACTGTATACCCTTGTTCCAAGGCTGGTTGGGTCTCCAAGTAGGCTTAGATTGTGAATAGTTTCCTTCCTGTTTAGAGGAGGAAGAGAAAGTATTTCCCTTGAAATTACGAAAGGAACGAAAATTACTTTGTTTACTTATTTTATCCTGAGGAAGGAGATGACCCTTACCTCCCGTGATGTCAGAGATAATTTCCTTCAGGCCAGGTCCAAACAAGGTCTTTCCCTTGTAAGGAATAGCTAGAAGCTTAGACTTGGATGACACGTCCGCAGACCAAGGTTTTAACCATAAAGCTCTGTGGGCTAGGATAGAGAACCCTGAACTCTTAGCTGCCAATTTAGTAATTTGCAGAGAAGCATCCGTAATAAAAGCATTGGCTGACTTCAGAGCTTTAATCCTATCTTGGATCACTTCCAAAGAAGTCTCTGACTTAAGAGACTCGGACAGAGCATCAAACCAATAAGCTGCCGCACTAGTGACAGTAGCAATGCATGCAGCCGGCTGCAATAGCAGACCCTGGTGAACATAAATCTTTTTAAGTAGACCCTCCAACTTCTTGTCCATGGGGTCTTTAAAGGCACAACTATCCTCAATAGGAATAGTAGTTCGCTTGGCTAAAGTGAAGATAGCCCCCTCTACCTTAGGAACAGATTGCCAAGCTTCCTTGACAACGTCAGCTTTAGGAAACATTTTTTTGAAAATAGGAGACGGAGAGAAGGGAATACCTGGTCTCTCCAATTCCTTAGAAACAATCTCCGAAGCTCGCTTAGGAACTGGAAAAACATCTGAGTAAGTAGGAACTTCGAAATATCTGTCCAATTTACTCGCCTTTGCAGGAGCAACTACTACTGTGGAATCAAAGTCGTCTAAGGTAACCAACACCTCCCTGAGTAACAGACAGAGGTGTTCTAGTTTAAATTTGAAAGAGTCTGAAATCTCGCCTTCTGACAGAACCTCTATAACCCTCCATCTCAGTTCCCTGGGAGGGTACCTCTGAAACTGCCACCATGGCATCAGAAATCTCACTGATAACATGGTTGTCTTTCCGCTTGCGTTTGCCTTGTAGCTTAGGAAAAGCAGACAACGCATCAGAAATTGTGGAAGACAAAACCGCAGCTATGTCTTTTAAAGTAACTCCAGCAGGTGTAAGAGCAGAAGTACAGGGCACTGCGTGTGCGGGCGTTAAAGATTGGGATGCTTGGGGAGAAAACTGCGGCATACTCTGAATCTCGTCATTAGATTCCTGAGAAGCATCCTTTTTAGAAAAATGCTGTTCATGAAAAATCTTTTCTATACAACTTAAAGCCCTCTCAATACATGAGGGACAGAAAGGGATTGGTGGTTCCACATTGGCATCCAAGCACATAGAGCAAGTAACATTTTGTACAGCTCCTATGTCCATGTTGAAGCACAGTAGAACAACAAAGAAATAAAACTATATCTTTATATAAAAAAATCTTATTCTGTCCCTTTAAATTTTAAAAATAGACATTTTTTCTGCAAGTAGAAATAAAAATGTGACCCAAAATAAACAACAAAATTTAAACAGATCAATTTTCCTCAAATAACTTTGAACATTTGAAAAAAGTACTGTGACTTTAAATTTTAAAGGGTAACTTTTTTACTTTAACAAGAAAAAACGTATCCCAGCAGCAAATAAACAACAAAATTCAGGCACCCCTACACCTCAGCAACCCTGCTGAGGCGCCTACCTGCCAAACGAACTGACTCCCTGGTCTCAACTGTCTTAGGGATGAAACGATCCAAATGTGAAAAACACCAACAGCACTATAACCGCCTGCTTGATTTGTAACCATGCGGTTTTAGAGCCTCAATGTGCCGACGGCTTCCTCTTGCAGGCTATGGCAGCTACAGAAAGGCTGAGAGGTGCGCAGTTAATTTTCACAAAAAACGTGCGAACCGCTAGCCCCGCCCCTCGTGGGCGTCAAAGTGAAACCACCTAACCCGATCGGCTCCCGAAACTTATATTACGCCGATAGGAAAATGAGCTCCCCAGCCCCAGGGCCTGTACTAATAGCTGTCCCCAGAACTCTCCGAACAAGAGAGATTAATGTCCCAACACAAGGATCTCTGAACCTGAGTCCTATGTGTTATGAATAAGTTCAAGTGCCACTTTCATCTGAGAGAACTGTCCCCAGAATAAAACCCAAAAGTTAGCACTTACCTTTGTATTCTGCCCGACAGCAGGGCAGCTCAGCAGGTTTAGGAGTTCCTCTCCCTCCCATAGCCCTGTGGGGAATGATAAAGCCTGAGTTAGATATGCTTAGGCCATCAGGATAAGGGCAGCATCAATGTATGGGAGGTGCAGTGAGAATTTTGTCCCACAAGTTCCCATTGCTTTAAAGCCACCAAAAGCTCTACTGAAGAGACTGATCTGGACTACGTTTTTTTCAGAACTTGTACTCACTTTAAACTAGCTAAAGTCCCGGTGCCATTTAAAATTCATATCATTCTCCAATTCCAAAGAAATGCACTCACAGGGTTTTGTATAATAGAGCATGCAATTTTAAGCAACTTTCTAATCTACTCCTATCTGAATCATGAAAGAAAACATTTGTGTTTAGCATCCCTTTAAGGACTTTAAAAAGGTAGGGAAGAGCGTTTTTGGGCCCAACACTAGGCCCCTGAGGAGGAAAGCCCTGACTGCATAGAAAGTGTCGATGCAGAAACTTGTTAGGCTGCAAGTGAGGAGGCAGTGGCGAACTAAACCGGTCAGGGAGGCTGCAGTGAGTTTTCCCTGTCTCTAAAACTCCCTCCCATGAATTGGGGAGATTATAAGTAAATTCAGCTTCCATAGCCATTGCTAATCACTAACAATTAGACAATTTGTCAAACTCCATGTACCATTCATGTAGGCTTCTCCCACACGTGTGGCGATGAGGATCCCCCACGCACCGTGTGATGTTCCCAGGTGGTAAATCGCTATAGACCAAGTTAACAAGTTAATTAGTTGGTTGTTCGTTACAGAGAGTGAGCTTCTCCCTAGGACAAAGGAGTAAAAGAAGCGCAAAAACAGTCTTGAGTAATTTATTCAGGACAAAGAAATAAATAAACATAAAAACTTACACTCAGGTAAGCGTAGATATTCCCCAAAACAAACACAGTATAGTCCAGTGAAAGCCAGCGGCAGTCTGGGTCCTACTCAGCAAAACGAAACGTCCGTGATGGAAACAAGCCGCCAACAACAAGCCCCAAAATATCTTGTAGTCAGTCTTCACTAACAGTTGTGCGGCCTGAGAGGGATCCATCTGAAGGGGGACGCTCTGAATCCTGCTCCTACTGACGTCAGACGCCGACTTGTTGTTGGCGGCTTGTTTCCATCACGGACGTTTTGTTTTGCTGAGTAGGACCCAGATTGCCGCTGGCTTTGACTGGACTATACTGTGTGTGTTTTGGGGAATATCTATGCTTACCTGAGTGTAAGTTTTTATGTTTATTTATTTCTTTGTCCTGAATAAATTACTCAAGACTGTTTTTGCGCTTCTTTTACTCCTTTGTCCTAGTTTTGTTCACCCGGGTGATCAGAGAAAAAATCATCAAATGAGAAGCAGCATCTACTTGGGTAATTCCTAAAAACCATCTTACAACTTGAAAATCGGCTCATCTTTGTATGGGACTTTGCACTTTACATTTGGACTTTTAGGTATTTTTTGCTATACATGTTGTTTTTAATACCTTATCTGTATTATTAATATTATTGTAATTATTTTTTATATGCATTTGATTTTGATTTTTTAGGTTTTATATAACCTGTTTGAGTATTTTTAATTTGCTATAATTATTTTTAACTATTTTTATACACCCTCTCTAGAGTTGTATAGGAGTTATTTAGTTGATTAGCGCTGATACATCATTTTGTGTATATATTTATTGAGCTTCTCCCTGTATGCATTATATCTCCCTAAGGGAAAAAGGGGTAACCAGACATGGACTGCTTGCTCAGTGTGCTTAGAGGTATATGGCTGCACCTCACTGACGAGGCCCAATGAAGGTTGAAACAATCATCTGGGGTTACCGTGTTCCTTGTTCACAGAGGAATTGCCTGGTATTTCAGAGTTGGACTAACCTTAATAGACGGGATCAGACTGATACATTACAGGAAAATTGTACTCTGGGAAAAGCATTACTGGGCTAATAAGAAGCGGCACCCAGGTGGTAAATTGGTTGTTCGTTCCTGAGAGTGTGCTCCTCTCTGTGTGTATTATGTCTACCTTAAATAAATTAACAATGAACAAGATAGCCAGGAGTGCGAGACAATGAAAAGAGGAGGAAAGGGAGGAAATAAGGAAAATGGATAAACTATCTCTACCCCTGCTCTATTCTCCTGCCTTTGCTATATGTATTGTTTTTTACAGGAAATAAATTTACTGTATCCTTGTAAATCTCTGTCCTCTGTATGAGGGATGAGTGCCGCATTTACTTTTTATTGGTTATATTAGTTACATCGTTTAATATTTGCTCATGTTGTTCATGGGGGGTTGGGGATACAGACAATTCAATCATTTTGGTTCTTTTGCTTATAATCATTAAAAATATTTCTTTTTGATGTTAAAATGTAAAATCCAATGTATTAAAATGAAACACTGCAAAAATGAAGATATTAAACTCAAAATGTTAACATACATATGAAATTAAACATGAAGAAGATTTCTTTGAATACAAAAAATAATATTGTTGAATTTAATATTGGAACTAACTGTAAATCCTGGTATCTGCACAAGTCAATAGTCGGGACTAAAGTAAGGGGATACATCCACTGGTTGACTGGGGCAATATAGGCGTTATCATGGTCCGGAAAACATACAACATCCAACATTTAAAAAAAAAAACCTCTGTTGCATCTAAAAGAAGGAATTTTAAAATGTATTACAGATTTTTTTTTAAACAGATGTTCTTGTAAAGTGTGTCATTGTCCACCAATCAAGCAGTGGAAATTCTGCTGACCAGCCAGTAAGCAATCAAGCCTCAAGGCCCAGCAACAATTCCTGCAGCTTCAAAATAAAAATAAAAAGCTTTAACTTCTGCTCTTCGTGGCAAAAAATATTACTATTTGTTTTTAAAAAAAAGCTATTTAAGTAGGCAATAGACATTTTTAGAGTTCTTTTGATCCTTTAAAAGCAGATACCCAGTAGTATTGGAGACTTCATGGATAGTCACAGTGATTTACCTTGGAGTGTGCTGGTCCTCGTTCTTCCAGAAGTTTATATTGAGGCTGAATTCTATTGAAGCGGGCTAACTCATTTACCAAACACATTGGCGTTTTCTCTTTGGGGTTTGTCATGTTTTCATAGAGGGTTACTGAAAAGAAAAAAAAAAAAAAAAAAAAAAGCTATGAACTACCATTTTCTTAAAAGTAAACATTAGCAAGACTAAAAGAAGTCTCGTCAGTAATGTGGGGTGAAGTCTCGTCAGTAATGTGGGGTCCCTCAAATAAATTAAGAAAGTCACATTTAATCTTAAGAATCTAGCTATGCATGGGTTCTGGGTGTGAAGGAGAGACACATAAATGACAAAATAAAATTATATATATATATATATATATATATATATATATATATATATATATACACACATATACATATATACATACATATATATATATATATATATATATATAAACATATATACATATATATATATATATATATATATATATATATATATATATATATATATATATATATATATATATATATATATACATATATACATACATACATACACAAACAGTTGTCCAGTGATCCTGGATGACCTTGAAATTTCTTGGGAAAAATGTTCTGCTATTTTCAACATGTACAGTATCTGTCATATAAACTTTCATTTTTATAAAGATTTCTGTTTTCTTAAAATATAAAAATGCTTAACATGTTATAACAATTCACAATCATGCAGAAAGTGCCCTAAAAACAGAATATTACCCCTATAACTTTTTGCAGGCTAAGCCATGTTGATTTATATATATATATATATATATATATATATATATATATATATATATATATATATATATATATATATATATATATACACTGACTTGCTTATCATTCAGCCAGACTGGAGCAGCTGTACAATAATTTAAAGTTTATTTGAAATATTACAGGGAATTGCCTCTTTTACAAGGATTTTTTTACATAATTAAAAAAAACTAAATGATATGTTTTGCTGGCACATATTTTTTGTGGCCTATATATAGCATATACATTTACAGTATATGCTGCTGGAACAATTTTAAATTATGATTTTCTCATATTATGTTACTAAGACTTTTTCCAATACTGCCCCACACAACAATTTTCATATAACAAATAAAGTTATTGTATATACTGTTGCAGTTCACTCCCAGTAACACTGCACTTCTCAGGTCAATATTCCCAAAATGATAGGGTGATAAATAACATAAAACAAAGTATCTATAATGTTACATGCAGAACGAATCCCCTAATCTGATCAGTATAAAATATGCCTTGCCTGAAAAAGATGATGGTTAAAAGTTTGTCTATAGTAGAGGTGGGTTCTACACTTTAATGTGTTAGTTTTTTTTTTTAGCAAACTTAGCTTGTACCCCATCAACGGCTGCACAGTGGAGATGGCAGAGGGTATCATATATACTTATTCCTACTTTTCTTATTGATCATTCTCCTTGTCCTGCTGTAGCATAGGATATGTAAAAAAAAACTACCTTGTAAAGGTATGGCTGTTAGTGCCTTTAAGAAGTAGGGGTGCTACAGTAATAAATGTGCAACCTCCATAGTAACTGCAAAACAATTGTGTGTAAGAGAGTTTGTGTGTGTCAGATAGTGAGAATATGAGAGAGTGAGCAATAGGACGTGTGTGTGAGAAAGTGAGAATATGTGTGAGAGAAACTGTGTGACAGAGTGTTTAAAAGTGTGCGTGAGTCACTCTTTGAGCTGTTTTATAAGCTTCTAACCAGATGGCATTATGTGCCAGCCAAATTGCATAAAATGTTTCCCAACAGCTCACCCCTCTGTTGGAGAGACTGCCAGATGGTAGGTGACCCTCATATTTGGTGGGCATGTCCTGCAATAGTCCCATTGTGGTGCAGGGTGGAAAGATTATGCTGTCGTCTGGGACTAGTCAGCTCCCTTCCTTCGGAGACGGCTCTTGTTCATGCCGGTCTGCGTTCTTCTCCCGCGCTGAGCCACATTTTGTTTATAACAATCATGATGGCCGTCAAATTATCTATTGCAAGGAATTGGAAGAAGCCTGAATGCCCTTCTTGGCAAGGTGTGGTTCACCTCATTTCATATTTTCGCTCTATGGAAAGCTATGTCTACATCTCCCGTCAACAAACTGACCTAATATGCTGTGACATGGGAGCCTTGGGACCTACTGGGGGAGAAATCGATTCTCCTGATCTGAAAAGAAGGCAGATGGCTCCTGAATTAATTATATTTTGCCCGGCGGAGACTTGCTACAGTCTCCTCCCTGATTCTACATTCCCCTTCCTATCCCTATATGATAGACCCTCCACATGATAACCCCCCTCCACCCCCTTTTTTTGTTTTCCCCTCTCTTTATCTCCTCCCCCTCCCTCTTGTCCCCCCCCGCTCTCATTTTTTGGCTGGTGACCTAGCATAAGGATCTTTTTCCTTTAGTAATCCTGCTCAAATTTAGTTCTATATATAATATCCTAGACTCTATTCGGACACTCACATAAGGTTCCATAAACCAACTAGTATGGTTAATTTCTCACTGTTTGTAGTTTATTGGTTCATGGCGAGAGCCCCTGTCTGCCATTCTCGCTGCCTACCTATGGTAGGCTCATGTCGTACCTTGGCTCTCTGTTTTCAACGTTGAATTAACGGTGTTATTTATACACTGTATTGTATTGCTATTTACTTCTCAATAAAAATTATTTAAAAAAAAAAAAAAGTGTGCGTGAGTCTTATTTGTAAGAGTGTGTGAGAGTTAGTTTGTGTGAGTGTGTAAGAGAGAGCTTGTGCGAGAGGGTTTGTGTGTGTGAGAGTGTTTGTATGTATCTGTGATTGTATGTGTGTGTGCGTATATCTCTGAGTGTGTGTATATTACTGGCTAAATATGTATGTGTACAATTATCCCTGCCTCAGCTGGCTGCCATGTGAACAAGAATATTCTCTTTTTAGGTATGAGAATACATTTAAAATATTTATTAGTATATAATTGTATACAAATAGTGTTTTATTCTCAATACAAATGTATATTAGAAGCGTATAAAAGGTGTAATACAAGTTTACGTATGACATTGTGTATGTAATGGGTTGAAAAAGTTGCCCAAGAGCTAGTGGTCCCACTTTTTCAACTCCAAATTTTCACAGACATTTATTTAGTTTTAAATTACATACACAAACCAGGCAATTCTTCTGTGAACAAGGCGATAGTCTCGGCCTTCATTATTGGGCCTCCTCCGACTGATATTCTACAGGAAAGTTCTACTCCGATAGGTATTACGGGGCTAAAAGAAGCTGCACCCAGGAGGTAAATTGCCATAGAACATATATATTTATTTATTTCACTCTTATACACACACACACATAAATCATTGGTGGTGGAGAGGAGAGAAAATCTTCCTTGCCTTGAACTGAGGAAGCAGCCTACAAAACCATACAAATTGCTACCAGTGAAGTACATTGCACTGTTAAAACTCAGTTAACTTATGAATAATTTTGAGGCTTCATGAAGGCATAACCTGGTAGAATGAGTACTACTGTATTAATAGCTGGGGTCTTCTTCCATTCCATAGATCATACAAATCCAAATGCTCATATATGTATTGGAAACCTTTGGCATATATATCAATACAGGGAGTGCAGAATTATTAGGCAAGTTGTATTTTTGAGGATTAATTTTATTATTGAACAACAACCATGTTCTCAATGAACCCAAAAAACTCATTAATATCAAAGCTGAATAGTTTTGGAAGTAGTTTTTAGTTTGTTTTTAGTTATAGCTATTTTAGGGGGATATCTGTGTGTGCAGGTGACTATTACTGTGCATAATTATTAGGCAACTTAACAAAAAACAAATATATACCCATTTCAATTATTTATTTTTACCAGTGAAACCAATATAACATCTCAACATTCACAAATATACATTTCTGACATTCAAAAACAAATCAGTGACCAATATAGCCACCTTTCTTTGCAAGGACACTCAAAAGCCTGCCATCCATGGATTCTGTCAGTGTTTTGATCTGTTCACCATCAACATTGCGTGCAGCAGCAACCACAGCCTCCCAGACACTGTTCAGAGAGGTGTACTGTTTTCCCTCCTTGTAAATCTCACATTTGATGATGGACCACAGGTTCTCAATGGGGTTCAGATCAGGTGAACAAGGAGGCCATGTCATTAGATTTTCTTCTTTTATACCCTTTCTTGCCAGCCACGCTGTGGAGTACTTGGACGCGTGTGATGGAGCATTGTCCTGCATGAAAATCATGTTTTTCTTGAAGGATGCAGACTTCTTCCTGTACCACTGCTTGAAGAAGGTGTCTTCCAGAAACTGGCAGTAGGACTGGGAGTTGAGCTTGACTCCATCCTCAACACGAAAAGGCCCCACAAGCTCATCTTTGATGATACCAGCCCAAACCAGTATTCCACCTCCACCTTGCTGGCGTCTGAGTCGGACTGGAGCTCTCTGCCCTTTACCAATCCAGCCACGGGCCCATCCATCTGGCCCATCAAGACTCACTCTCATTTCATCAGTCCATAAAACCTTAGAAAAATCAGTCTTGAGATATTTCTTGGCCCAGTCTTGACGTTTCAGCTTGTGTGTCTTGTTCAGTGGTGGTCGTCTTTCAGCCTTTCTTACCTTGGCCATGTCTCAGAGTATTGCACACCTTGTGCTTTT
The DNA here is from genome assembly GCF_027579735.1 of Bombina bombina. Taxonomy (NCBI): domain Eukaryota; kingdom Metazoa; phylum Chordata; class Amphibia; order Anura; family Bombinatoridae; genus Bombina; species Bombina bombina. Next base: position 939,183,666 of record NC_069503.1, read on the forward strand.
GGGCACTCCAGTGATGTTGCAGCTCTGAAATATGGCCAAACTGGTGGCAAGTGGCATCTTGGCAGCTGCACGTTTGACTTTTCTCAGTTCATGGGCAGTTATTTTGCGCCTTGGTTTTTCCACACGCTTCTTGCGACCCTGTTGACTATTTTGAATGAAACGCTTGATTGTTCGATGATCACGCTTCAGAAGCTTTGCAATTTTAAGAGTGCTGCATCCCTCTGCAAGATATCTCACTATTTTTGACTTTTCTGAGCCTGTCAAGTCCTTCTTTTGACCCATTTTGCCAAAGGAAAGGAAGTTGCCTAATAATTATGCACACCTGATATAGGGTGTTGATGTCATTAGACCACACCCCTTCTCATTACAGAGATGCACATCACCTAATATGCTTAATTGGTAGTAGGATTTCGAGCCTATACAGCTTGGAGTAAGACAACATGCATAAAGAGGATGATGTGGTCAAAATACTCATTTGCCTAATAATTCTGCACTCCCTGTACTTAAAAGGATAAAGCAGTGGGAAAATAAAATTCAACCAGTACTCACTGCATATACATATGTATGGAGATATTAGACATATTGAATGACAGGAGGCTCAAGATGGCAGAGTATGGAAGTTACATTATAAATAGTTTTTGGTTGTTTTAGGATGATTATATTTAAGATTTTTTTGTATTTCCACTTAGTGTTCTTACACTAAGTAAAGGAAAGTTTTTATTTCATGTCTGGGGCTGGGACAGAATGACACCATGAAGTGAGGAACAGGTTAACATAAAATAGCCCCAAGCTATTCTAGCAGTTGACAGATCTACAAGAACAAATATTTTTGAATTCAGAAAGTATAAGGGTGATAGTAGTTACCTACAGCAAAGCTGAGGGCTAAACCCATATGAACACCATAGACAGAAAATTTTAATTTTAAAGGAATACTAAGCCCAATTTTTTCTTTAATAATTCAGATGGAGTATGCAATTTTAAGCAACTAATTTACTCCTATTATCCATTTTCTTCGTTCTCTTGCTATCTTTATTTAAAAAGCAGGAATGTTAAGCTTTGATAATAGGAATAAATTAGAAAGTTGCTCAAAATTGCATGCTCTATCTGAATCATGAAAATTTGGGTTCAGTATCCCTTTAAACACTAGTGAGGCCCCAGTTTTGTGCGTTTAACCCCCGCAAAGGATTGAACACATTAAACATATGTGGCATAACCAGTGTTACAATTACATGCTCTAATGAATTACAGCATCTACTTTGTTTCATTATTATGGCCCTTTAACTAATACCATCTAGAAAAAAAAGCCCAAAGCCGACAGTATACCTTTAGATGTGAAAAGGCCATCAAGAGAGGAAAAGAACCTTGTCAGAAGCACTATTCTTCAGAAATAACTTAAGTTTTAAAAAAAAAAAAATCAGTACACATTTTAGGCCTTAACAATAAAATAATGACTTGGCAAAATAAGAAGTAACCAGCAATAATGCTTTAGCAAGAGGACAAGATCAAAGTGCTCCATTGTAGGTTGCAGATTGAGAGCACTTAAATCCAGAACTGGCCTCTATTTGATTTTTCAACACAAAGATATACGTGAATAAAAACCTTTATCAAGTGTTACAGGAATCTCTTGGATGACGTTGGCTGACAATATTGGATTCACATATTGGAAAAGCACATTCCGTTTAAATAGATCCACAGAAATGAAAAACTGAAGGCTTCTTTCGAAACTCCAGGATATAACCTCTGCTGATAATTGTCAATGTCCTTTGAATGTAATAGTCTGACTCTAAACATTCCTGAACAGACGTCCCCCCACAGGAACAGCTTGGTCTCTGATCCAGTCACTGGGTCTTGGCATGTTGAGTAGGCCCAAACTTTCCCCTGGAAACTGCGGCTTGCTTCCATGCTTGGAAACAAAACATTTCTCTAGAACTTCATAGCCAGACATTTCTGCCAAACACAAAATACTGTAGGATTTCCTTACCTTAGCTGTTCGAGGCAAAAACAGAATTTATGCTTACCTGATAAATTTCTCTCTCTTGTGATGTATCAAGTCCACTGATTCATCCATACTTATGGGATATTCTCCTTCCCTACAGGAAGTGGCAGAGAGAGCACCCACAGCAGAGCTGTCCATATAGCTCCTCCCTTAGCTCCACCCCCCAGTCATTCGACCGAAGGCTAGGAAGAAAAAGGAGAAACTATAGGGTGCAGTGGTGACTGAAGTTTTTTAAAATAAAAATATACTACCTGTCTTAAATAGACAGGGCGGGCCATGGACTCGATACATCACAAGAGAAAGAAATTTATCAGGTAAGCATAAATTCTGTTTTCTCTTGTAAGATGTATCGAGTCCACGGATTCATCCATATTTATGGGATACCAATACCAAAGCTTTAGGACACGGATGAAGGGAGGGACAAGACAGGTACCTTAAACGGAAGGCACCACTGCTTGTAGAGCCTTTCTCCCAAAAATAGCCTCCGAAGAAGCAAAAGTATCAAAATTTGTAAAATTTGTAAAAAGTATGAAGCAAAGGCCATGTCGCCACCTTACAAATCTGTTCAACAGAAGCCTCATTTTTAAAAGCCCATGTGGAGGGCACTGCTCTAGTAGAATGAGCAGTAATTCTTTCAGGAGGCTGCTGGCCAGCAGTCTCATAAGCCAAACGGATGAAGCTTTTCAGCCAAAAGGAAAGAGAGGTAGCCGTAGCCTTTTGACCTCTCCGTTTACCAGAATAAACAACAAACAATGAAGATGTTTGACGGAAATCTTTAGTTGCTTGTAAGTAGAATTTTAAAGCACAAACCACATCAAGATCGTGCAACAGACGTTCCTTCTTTGATAAAGGATTAGGACACAGAGAAGGAACAACAATCTCCTGATTGATATTCCTATTAGAAACAACCTTAGGAAGAAACCCAGGTTTGGTACGCAAAACCACCACCTTATCTGCATGGAAAACTAGGTAAGGTGAGTCACACTGTAAAGCAGATAACTCAGAAACTCTTTGAGCCGAAGAGATAGCTACTAAAAACAAAACTTTCCAAGATAGAAGCTTAATATCTATGGAATGCATAGGTTCAAACTGAACCCTTGAAGAACATTAAGAACCAAATTTAGGCTCCATGGTGGAGCAACAGGTTTAAATACAGGCTTGATCCTGACCAAGGCCTGACTAAACGCTTGAACGTCTGGGACATCTGCCAGACGTGTGTGTAAAAGAATAGACAAAGCAGATATTTGTCCTTTTAAGGAACTAACTGATAATCCCTTCTCCAATTCTTCTTGGAGAAAGGACAAAATTCTAGGAATCCTAATCTTACTCCATGAGTAACCCTTGGATTCACACCAACAAAGATATCTGCGCCAAATCTTATGACAGATTTTCCTGGTGACAGGCTTTCTAGCCTGAATCAGGGTATCAATGACCGACTCAGAGAAACCACGCTTTGATAGAATCAGGCGTTCAATCTCCAAGCAGTCAGACGCAGAGAAGTTAGATTTGGATGCTTGAATGGACCTTGGATTAGAAGTCCGCGGGAGGAGTCCACGGTGGAACAGATGACATGTCCACCAGGTCTGCATACCAAGTCCTGCGTGGCCACGCAGGCGCTATCAGAATAACTGAAGCTCTCTCCTGCTTGATTCTGGCAACCAGATGTGGGAGGAGAGGAAACGGTGGAAATAAATAAGCCAGATTGAAGGACCAGGGCACTGCTAGAGCATCTATCAGTACCGCCTGGGGATCCCGGGACCTGGACCCGTAACAAGGAAGTTTGGCGTTCTATCGGGACACCATCAGATCCAATTCTGGTGTGCCCCATAGCTGAGTAAGCTGGGCAAATACCTCCGGATGGAGCTCCCACTCCCCCGGATGAAAAGTCTGACGACTTAGGAAATCCGCCTCCCAGTTCTCTACCCCTGGGATATTGATTGCTGAGAGATGGCAAGAGTGATCCACCGCCCATCGGATTATTTTGGTTACCTCCATCATTGCTAGAGAATTCCATGTTCCTCCTTGATGATTGATATAGGCTAAGGTCGTGATGTTGTCCGACTGAAATCTGATAAATTTGACCGCAGCTAGCTGAGGCCATGCCTGAAGCGCATTGAATATCGCTCTCAGTTCTAGAATGTTTATCGGGAGGAGAGATTCCTCCCGAGACCATAATCCCTGTGCTTTCAGGGATTTCCAGACTGCACCCCAGCCTAGCAGGCTGGCATCTGTCGTTACTATGAGCCACTCTGGCCTGTGGAAACACATTCCCTGAGACAGGTGGTCCTGAGACAACCACCAGAGAAGAGAATCTCTGGTCTCTTGGTCCAGATGCAGTTGAGGAGATAAATCTGCATAATCCCCATTCCACTGTTTGAGCATGCATAGTTGCAGTGGTCTGAGGTGTAGGCGGGCATAAGGAACTATTGTCCATTGCCGCTACCATGAGTCCGATTACCTCCATACACTGAGCCACTGATGGACGAGGAATGGAATGAAGAGCTTGGCAAGTGATTAAAAGTTTTGATTTTCTGACCTCCGTCAGAAATATTTTCATTTCTACCGAGTCTATCAGAGTCCCTAGGAAGGAAACTCTTGTGAGAGGAACGAGAGAACTCTTTTTTCAATGTTCACCTTCCATCCGTGAGATCTCAGAAAAGCCAACACGATGTCCGTGTGAGACTTGGCTAGCTGGAAAGTCGACGCCTGAATTAAGATTTCGTCTAGATAAGGCGCCACTGCTATACCCCGCGGTCTTAGAACCGCCAAAAGGGACCCTAGCACCTTTGTGAAAACTCTGGGAGCCGTGGCCAACCCGAAAGGAAGGGCCACAAACTGGTAATGCCTGTCCAGAAAGGTGAATCTGAGGAATTGATGATGATCTCTGTGAATAGGGATGTGTAGATACGCATCTTTAAATCCACGGTAGTCATATATTGACCCTCCTGGATCAGAGGAAGACTAGTCCGAATAGTCTCCATCTTGAAAGATGGTACTCTGAGGAATTTGTTTAGAATTTTGAGATCCAAGATCGGTCTGAAAGTTCCCTCTTTTTTGGGGAACCACAAACAGGTTGGAGTAAAAACCTAGCCCTTGTTCCGTTCTTGGAATTGGGCGGATCACTCCCATGGTATGTAGGTCTTCTATACAGCGTAAGAACGCCTCTCTGTCTGGTTTGCAGACAATTGAGAAATGTGAAATATCCCCCTTGGGGGGGGGGGGAGTCTTTGAAGTCCAGAAGATATCCTTGGGACACAATTTCTAAAGCCCAGGAATCGTGAACATCTCTTGCCCAAGCCTGAGCGAAGAGAGAGAGTCTGCCCCCTATTAGATCCGGTCCCGGATCGGGGGCTACCCCTTCATGCTGTCTTAGAGGCAGCAGCAGGCTTCTTGGCCTGTTTACCTTTGTTCCAAGCCTGGTTATGTCTCCAGACTGACTTGGATTGGACAGAATTCCCCTCTTGCTTTGCTGCAGGGGAAGCTGAAGCGGGACCTTTGAAGTTCCGAAAGGAACAAACATTTTTTTGTTTGGTCCTCATCTTATTTGTTTTATCCTGAGGGAGGGCATGGCCTTTCCCTCCAGTGATGTCTGAAATAATTTCTTTCAGTGTAGGCCCGAATAGGGTCTTTCCTTTGAAAGGGATGTTCAACAACTTAGACGACACATCAGCAGACCAGGACTTATGCCATAACGCCCTGCGTGCTAAAATGGCAAAACCTGAATTCTTTGCCGCTAATTTAGCCATTTGGAAAGTGGCATCTGTAATGAAAGAATTAGCCAACTTAAGGGCCTTAATTCTATCCATAATATCCTCTAATGGAGTCTCCACCTGGAGAGCCTCAAACCAGAAAGCAGCTGCAGTAGTTACAGGAACAATGCATACAGTAGGTTGGAGAAGAAAACCTTGATGAACAAAAATTTTCTTTAGGAAACCCTCTTTTCCTTGGTGTCAGACATTTTAAACAGTCTAGTAATGAAACAAACAAGCTTGGAAAATACTTTAATCAAATAAAACACTTTAAAGAAAAACGGTACTGTGCCTTTAAGAGAAAAAAAGCTGCACAAACTCTGCAAAACAATGTAAAAAAGCAGTAAACAAAACGAAATTTTTACAGTAGCATCATAAAGCCTTAGTAACGTTGCACCACTATGCAAATAAACAATTAACCCCTTAATGTAAAAACCGGATTGAAAAAAATTAAAAAACGGTAAAATAACGTTCAGCACCTTGCCACAGCTCTGCTGTGGCACCTACGTGCCCTTTAGGAACGATTTGTGGGGGAAAAAAACCTCTTTACAGCCCTCAAATACAGCAGGAATCTCTGGAGAAGTAGCTGGATGCTTCTGAGGTAAATAAACTGTGCAACTGAAAATAGGCCCCTCCCACCTCACTCGATGTTATGGGGCCTAAAAAACACCAGAGTGTTTCTTAAACTAGCCATGTGGGTTAATAACCCTTAAACAAGCCACAAAGACCCCTTAAAGTCCCTCAAAAAACGTTTTATTTGTAATTAAACCAAAACGTTTTTTCCTATTAGTGTCACCAGTAACTATGAGCCCTTTATGCAAGCTTGGATTCCTCTTTTACTGAATACAGCTTACCTTTCCCTCATGGGGATATTGCCAGCCTTTTCTAGAAATAACACAGTCTGTCTAGAAAAAAATAGACTGAACATACCTTAATGCAGTTTAGCCTGCAAACTGTTCCCCCAACTGAAGTTTTCCTGTACTCTTCAGCCCTTGTGAGAACAGCAGTGGATCTTAGTTACAAAATGCTAAGATCATCATCCTCCTTGCAGAAATCTTCATCCCTTTTCTGCCAGAGAGTAAATAGTACACACCGGTACCTTTTAAAATAAACTTTTGCTTGAGAAAATAAAAACCACACACCCTTTGCCCTTCCTAGCAGTTAAGCAGGCAGAGAGAATGACTGGGGGGTGGAGCTAAGGGAGGAGCTATATGGACAGCTCTGCTGTGGGTGCTCTCTCTGCCACTTCCTGTAGGGAAGGAGAATATCCCATAAGTATGGATGAATCCGTGGACTCGATACATCTTACAAGAGAAAAAAAGACTCCCCCCCCCCTACCCGAGTTCTCTTTGCAATCAGGTCATCAAGCTGCTTTGCAAACAACCTTGATGACTCAAAAGGCAGGTTCAATAAATTGAGTTTAGATGCTGCATGTGCCTCCTGATGCTTCAACCATAAAGCATGTATTGCCAAATTAGCGACTACCATACTTCTGGCATTAAGAAACCAAAGAGCCTTCATAACCCGTAAATAAAATTCAAGAAGCTGCTGCATACTTTATTTGAATTAGAAGAAACAGCCACATTAGTTTAAAAAGAAGACAGTCGATTCTCTGCAATTTTGGTAGTATCTTAAGAAGAAAAGTCTGCATGACCAGACTTTCAAAAGATGCCTATGAAGACACAATCATATTGAATTGTACGCTTAAAGTATCACAGAGGGAACCCACCTATTCAAAGCACCTTTCTTAACTTCTCTGGGACCAGACAAGATCATAAAAAGATTAAACATTTCTATATACAGCACTCTAACCACAACCAAATTTGTGAATACTTCCTAAAATTCTGAAGGTTAAAGGGATATGAAACCCAATGTTTTTCTTTCATGATTCAGATAGAGCATGCAATCTTAAGCAACTTTTTAATTTACTCCTATTACCAATTTTCTGAGGGGGAAATCTCAGAACTGATATTCTGAGAATTAACCATCTTTGAATGCATAACATGAGGAAAAAGAGCAACTGGAGGAAAGACAAGCCAGACTGGGTCTCCAAGAAACATCCATTGTACCTATAGCAAGTGCGTTAGGATCCTTGTTTCTTGCATAATACCTCAGAACTCTGCAATTCTATTTTGTTTTGATTAAAAGGGACAGTAAACAAAAAGAAAGAAAAAGACCCCCTCTATGTTAATCACCTTATAAGAGATAATACAATCTGTTCTCAGTCTGAATTACAAGAAAGAGTTCTCACATGGGCCTGTAACTGGTTCACATATAGCCATGTGTATAATTGTCAATTGAAAAGGAAGAAGCCACAATTTAATGGAAGGGAAGTGCATTCCCACAAATATGAAAAAATAAAAGGTTTTGACCTACAAAGACTCTCACAAACACTGCAAGTCCAGAACTGACCAAAATGTACATAATTTCTTTGGAAGAATGAACAGATTGAAGTACATTTTTATATTTTATTTTTTCCTGCAACTCAAGTAAGCCCTCCACATGGGAAACACTTGGACACATCTGTTCAAAGATGTGTAACAAGCACACGTACAGATACATACATTTTACTAGCATACATGTAATATTTAATACAATTATGAAGAGTATAGAAAACTTTTTATGTAATAATATATCACCTAACCTCTCATTTAACTGTTCTATGTATAAATAATAAATAAATAAATAAAAAGCACATACACACACACACTAAAGAAAGGTCAGAGACTATACAAAATATCTGCAACATAGAAAACTAAATATTTTTTGAGCTTCAGTTATATTTTGCCAGAAAAAGGCAATACTCAGCAATGAGGTATTTCTCTTTGAAATTATTTAGGCTTTACCTTCCATTAATTTGGTTTGTCCATCATCAGAAACCTTGCCAGGTGAGCTTACAGATTTAGAAGAGTCCACAAGACTTTCAGTTGGATTGTCTCCGGCTACCTCTGTGGCAGACCCATTCAGGGAAGACTGCAGACTCACTGCACTGGCACTGGTGACAGGAGGGGGCATCACAGGAGGAAAAGAAGAGTCACAGAGGGATGCTGATGACTGTGCCTTAATTTGTGCCATCCTCTGCTTCTGCCACAAATAAATTAATATTGTTAGAGAAAGTTTAAAGCATTATTAATATTTAAGAGCCTGCTTCAATAGTAAAGGAGCTAACCACACTTCATAACAAAAAAAGGTTTTATTGTATATAGATAGTACAATTCAAGTAGTCAAAGGTATTAAGGATTTGTCAAACCCTGACTTAATATGAAGACAGAAGTACTGAAATGCTATACAGAGAAAAACTGCCCAACACTGGAGGCTGTAGCGTTTGTCTGGCAGAAGACTCATTATTATGGTTAACATACTGGCATAAAAGAGCTAACAGTGTTTGAGACATCCCATTAGAATTAAGACTTTTTTGTTGTTGGATATCTCTTATTGACAGCTTATTAATAGTTATATTGATCACATTTGACTTATTTTCCTTACTTTAATATATATAAGACTATCTAAAAGGACAGTCAAGTCCAAAAAAAACAACTTTCATGATTTAAATAGGGAATGTCATTTTAAACAACTTTCCGATTTACTTTTATCACCAATGTTGCTTTGTTCTCTTGGCATACTTAGTTGAAAGCTAAACGTAGGAGGTTCATATGCAAATTTCTTAGACCTTGAAGGCTGCCTCTAATCTGAATGCATTTTGACCACTAGAGGGCATTAGTTCATATGTTTCATATACATAACATTGAGCTCATGCACATGAAGTTACCCTAAAGTGAGCACTGATTGGCTAAAATGCAAGTCTGTCAAAACAACTGAAACAAGGGGCAGTTTGCAGAGGCTTAGATACAAGGTAATCAATCACAGAGGTAAAAAGTGTATTTCTATAACAGTATTGGTTATGCAAAACTGGGGAATTGATAATAAAGGGATTATCTTTCTTTTTAATCAACAAAAATTTGGGGTGTGACTGTCCCTTTAACCCTTTCCAACAACTAGTGCTTCCCTACAAACTAATACAATACATTACAGTATTATTTAATCCAACCAGGACTTTCTGTAACCTTAAAGGAATATGAAACCGCAACATTTTCTTGTATGATTCAGATAGAGCATGCTATTTTAAACAACTTTGATTTACTTCTATGTTCAAATTTTCTTGGTTCTTTTAGTATCTTGTATTGAAAAGCAGGGTCTTAGGAGCTGGCCCATTTATGAAGCACTATTTGGCAGCAGTTTTGCAAGAGCACTAGATGGCAGCACATATAGGTGTCTTAGGATGGATTCTTTTGAAATAGGACACAATGCAATATAGACTAGAATAAATATTTGGTGATTCAAACCCTAATATTAATAAACTGAGGATTTACAGTAATGATCTCTAATAGTGGAATTCTGCTTTAAACCGTTGGCTAAAATAAGCCGGTATTTGAAGAGCTACCAAGTTAAAGCATCTTTGGACTTTTTGATTATTAAGTGTAATTACTCACAAAATGTCTGAGCTGTGGAGATTCAGTTTATCAGTTATTGCACCCAACGTATATATTTTTAATGGGATATGAGCTTAGATCTTAATCATTAAGTCACTCTATAATTCCCTTATTATGTACATGTTACTGGGTGCACAATAAATATGTAAATATTGAACTGATATATCTGTGATACATTCACTCTGAACATATCCCAATATTACATGGCTAACAGTATTCCTATTTGAGTGAATTTACGTCCCTCAGCATCATTTATCACACTGTGTGTGACCCTATTTAGATTCTAATACATCCTCTACATTGCCACCCATTACCGACATGGATAATGCTATCAATATCAAACTTGGGGAGTGTGTTCCGGATTGTCCTATGACATAAGACTCATAACACTAACATGTAATGTATGTAGACATGCAATGAACTGACACTGCATGATAAATCATTATCCAAATAAAGCGAGTGGATCGTTGTGTTGTACCTTAATATAATATACACATTTTTTGTGACCACAATTACAGTAATCTGTGATTTGAATGCCAAGTAGCGATATTTGTATTACATCTGACATAACTACCATGGATCGGGAACCCACACATGCCCATTAGATCGTAGGGAAGAGCCTGGATTGGTCCAAGAAAAGGGAAGGGACCAGATTGGTCCAAGAAAAGGGTGTGTATCACGCCCTGATGACTGCATGCCAAATCCGGACTGACTCACGCCCAGCATACCAATATGAAGGATCTGATTGGTCTTACAACAGACATGTTATTTCTTCTAATGCTGATAGGATATGCCTTATCCAATCACACGGTATATAAAGAGGTGGCACCCGGGCTTCTGTTTGTCCAAAAATTCTTTACACATTGACAAAGGCCAATAAATAGCCAAAACGCGTTTGTGTATTTAGCGCTATCCTACGCTAAATTTTATTAACTTTTTTGAACTGGGACCATGCTATCCACCTCTGTCACCTGAAGCCGACGACAAGCTATCGGCCAGGAAACAGGGAGGTGGATGGACAGGTTCATTAACAGTTCACAAGGTATGGCTCGCTAGTCTTGCAGAGGCGTTTTCCTCTGAATTTTAACAATATAATTAAAAGTTATATTTTAATAATTTTGACTTATTCAGGGTACAATTTTCTAAGACCATAGGTACATTGTTTTATGCAATCACCGCTTACTACTATAGGGAAGAGTGCTATTCTAAACCCCTACTTGGGTTCTCTTACTCACTTTTTAGTTTCTAATTTAATATAGGGGTCAGCACCAAACTCACTTTAGATTAGTGAGTTTATTATTCCCTTGATTTACTTTATACTAGTGCCAGTTTCTTTTATTGATATACATCACTATTTCCTGTCACGAAGTGCTCCAGATGCCTAGCTAGGTATTCTCTTCAACACAGAATATCATGGGAACAAAGCAAATTTGAAAATAGAAGCAAATTTGAAACTTTTTTGCTCTGTCCGAATCACAAAATAATATTTTGGGGGTTTCATATCCCTTTAACTAAATCTAGTAACAAGGTAAATACCAGTTACTGGCAATAACATTTCAATGGACAACAACCGGAAAAAGGAAACTGTTAGCCAGTGTTTACTCAGTTGCCCATCATGGTAGTACTAAATCACAGTTATGTAGAACCTTACAAAAATGGAAGATAACAATTCTTACACATATTCACATATCTTGCACTGGGAGTGGACCACAAACTAACCCTTCTTATACTGTACACTTTCCTCTAACTACAGCAATGTGACACAATACTACTACCTTAAACACAGTTTAAGTACCCAATTTGAACTCTTATTAGATAGGAACGGCTGAGGGCCATGTTGCAGGTGGATAAGGTCAAACCTGGGGGGGGGGACTCTCTCGGGCATGGTGCAATTTCTGTCCTAGGACTGGATTCTGATTTGCTTATCAGTTGAAGAAGGCAGCTATGTAACGGTGGGGCGAGTTCGGCTGCCATATTTACCGGGTATTAGAGTAGTTAGCGACGCTGATTAGGACAGAAGCAAGGCGGCAAGGCAGGAGGGGCATAGTGCAGGCGGATCTCCGTTTTTTTTATTTTCAATATAAAATCATGTTAAATAAAGTGTTGACTGTCCCTTTAAAAGGTAAGTTTTTGAAGAAAAGGAGTGAAATGTCAATTTTGATTAATTAAAGTGCCCTTGTTTTTAATAGGTTTATTAAAAACCGGGCACTAATTCATCCAAATTGACCTTCACTTTAAGCCAAAAACAAAGTCCATTTAAAATGTGCATTTATGATGGATGAAATGGTGAAATGTCAGGCTCCTTTATTTCAGGTTTATTCCGACTCCCCATAAAGGGTTGTGAGATCAGCCAACTAAAACAAGAAAATACCCTGTTTCAAATGATTTCAGTCCTCCATTACTATTTATGTGACAGTGATATCAAATGGACACTCATATTAACAAAATAAGCCCCTTGTTTGAAATTATGACCTGAGGGCTGGCACACTACAATTTATTGTCTTATCGTCCCTCCACTACCCTCTTTAAGCCTTTTAGAAACTTTCCCAGAAATCCTCAGGTCAATAGCCCTTTGTACAAACACCACCGGACCTATTTGTAAAAAAAAAAATGAAAAAAACCTATTGTTCTCCAGACATAATGCAAGAAAGGAACGAACAGTGGCAATCAAATAGGAACATATATTAGTAGTTTGCACACCCATGTAGCTGCTCCTTATATCTCATTTGTGATACACAGGTGAACAATCCTCAAGCAGATCAGTCTGAAAAAAAGGATTCAGCCACAAACACTAAATTATTTGGGGGGAAACTTGTGTTTCATTTTAGAAACAAAATGAGAATGCAATCGCCAAAAAAAATTGGTTTATTTAAAAATTGAAATATCACTTTACACTTTTATAGTGACATTCAGCTCTACAGCTAAAAACAAAACATGGTAAGACAAAGTCAGAATTATGTATAAGGAAAAAACCCTGAAATCCACTGGGCCACAAGAGGTTGTCATTATTGTTTATTCATAAAGTGCACATTACACAGAGATATAACATTAAGTATACAGTTGAGAAGTACAATGATCAGCAAGAACCATAAAGGGTAGTAGGCCCTGCCCTTGGTTCACAGTAGATCAACAGGGCAGGTGGACTCATGAGCTTATATTCTAAAGGAGGAACACAGGGAAGTTAAGGGAGAGGGAGCAGACACAGGAGATAAAGTAAGTTGAAATGCATCCCTGAACAAATGTTTTTAACGAATGCTTGAGGCTTTGGAGAATATACACGTGTGTGACTGAGCGAGGCAAGGAGTTCCATATGAGGTGCAGTTCTGGTAAAGTCTTGCAGATGAAAGTGTGAGGAAGTAATGAAAGACTAGGAGAAAAGTAGGTCCTGGGCAGGGCACAAGGGACAGGCTGGGGAGTATTTGTAGACATGGGCAAAAATATAGGAGGGTGCAGTGTTGGGAAGAGCTTTGTATGTTAGGGTCAAAATTGTTAATCCTATTCTTGAGGCTAAGGGAGGCTAATAGAAATATTGACAAAAGGGTGCATGAAATGTGGAATATGCAAGAAAGCAGAACCTATCAGAGGCATTGCAGTAGGGATAAGTGGTAGATTGGGAGACAAGAGGATAGAATTTTAGTAGTCAAGACGGAAAATAAGTGAATGGTGTCACAGAAAATCTGTTTCTTTTTGTACAACGGAGCCACTCAGGGGTTAAAAAGAAGATTCCTAGCCACAAGTCCCTGTATCACTTTTCTTTATGCTCTATTAAACTCTGGTCCCCATCCCTTCACAAAAATACCCTTTTCAGGACATTTTTCTATCCACTTGAATGTGTTTTATTGCACCCACAATACCCCCTACCTACCCTGGCTACACTAGCTCATGATTACTCGGGTAAGCACTAAAAGGTTTGTTGCTCCCGCACCATGTGACCGACTAAATATAACTTTTTTGATAAACCAATCAACAGCTTTTACCTGAAAATGCTTAAACTACACCTTGCTGGCTAAACTTGTGGATTATGATAGCAATAGCAGTAAATTTATATAGACAACACCCTGTTTTTGTTACAACCCGCTCAAAAATGTATTAAGAAAAAAGTAGCTAATAATATATTTTCAATGTTTCCTGCACAAATTATCATTAAATCAATTTATGTTAAATTATGCAATTATGTTGTGCTTTGGAAAGCTAAAAGTGATAGTGAAGTCAACATGTGATTCAGATAAAGCATGCAATTTTGAACAACTTTCCAATTTATTACCATGATCAAATTTCTTTGTTTCTTTGGTATCCTTTGTTGAAGAGTAAATCTAGGTAGGTTCATAGGAACTCAGGAGCATGCACGTGTCTTTAGCAGTCTATGGCAGCAGAAGTGTTTGCAACATTGATATAAACAATAGACTTGTGCCTGCAGATCCGAATGCGGAAGCGCTATTTGGCTCTTTTCCGATCTGGATTAATTCTGGTGCAAGATCGTCACGTTAAGATCGGTGCAAATTCAGATCTTAACGTAGTGATCTTGTACCAGAATCAATACGGCTCTAAAAAAAAGAGCAGAACAGCGTTTACTTCCAGATTCGGATCCTAAAGAAGGATCTGCATGCACAAGTCTAATAAACAATGATGCAAACACTGCTTCTAGAGGGCTAAAGCCATGTGCACATTCTGTAACAAAGGATACTGAGAGAACTAAGGAACATTTATAGTATAAGTTAATTGGAATGTGGTTTAAAACTGCCTCATCTATCCAATTCATTTACGTTTAACTTTACTGTCTCTTTAAAGGGACACTGTAACCAAAAATTTTCTTTCGCGATTCAGATTGAGCATGAAATTTTAAGCAACTTTCTAATTTACTCCTATTATAACATTTTCTTCATTCTCTTGGTATCTTTATTTGAAATGCAAGAATGTAAGTTTTGATGCCGGCCCATTTTTGGTGAACAACCTGGGTTGTCCTTGCTGATTGGTGGATAAATTCATCCACCAATAAAAAAAGTGCTGTCCAGAGTACTGAATCCAAAAAAAGCTTAGATGCCTTCTTTTTCAAATAAAGATAGCAAGAGAACGAAGAAAAATTGATAATAGGAGTCAATTAGAAAGTTGCTTAAAATTGCATGCTCTTTCTGAATTACAAAAGAAAAAATTTGGTTACAGTGTCCCTTTAAGTAACAAAGAAATAAAAGAAAATGTTATAACATTACAAAGTATTACACTGCTCCCACCTGGCATCGTCATAATGTCACCTGGCAAAGTTTTTATGTGGAGAACATTGTAAGATTTTTGATAATAGTGTATGATAACCGTTTGATGCATGTCTACCTAATGATATCTACTAGGATACTGTTATGTAATGTGAAGCACAATAAGAACCAATCATTTTACTACAATATAAGACTGTGTAAAGTCATAGTAGACAATCAATATACTGCACAAGGATTTCTTGAATAGCTTATGTCAACGCCATCAATTATGACACCTGACTATATAAAATGATGCAATACAGTAACCATCTATGTAATGCAAAGAGCTATGATACCTTGAGGTGCAGTGTGCTTTCGATATCATATTTGAGTACTATATCATACTACATGCTAACACCTGACTGTGAAATGTAATTTGCTATAATGTACTATGATACCTGGATGTATATTATGGTGCACTGTGATATCTAACTAGTAGATGGCTGCACACAATGATTGTGCACTATACCTAGATTGATAATACCATCCACTATAAACTAGGATATGCCATGTGATCTTGCACAGTGATGCCTAGCTGTGCAATGTGATCATGCACTATGATGCATCACTGTATATTATAATCACGTACTAAGGTATCTAGCTGTGCAATGTGATCATGTACTATGATTCCCAGTTGGGCAATGTGATTATTCACTGTGATGCATGACTGTATACTATAACCAAGTACTAAGGTATCTAGATGTGCAATGTGATCATGTACTATGATGCATGACTGTATAGTGTATACAATAACCACGTACAAAAGGTATCTAGCTGTGCAATGTGATCATGTAGTATAATGCATGACTGTATACTATAACCAAGTACGAAGGTATCTAGCTGTGCAATGTGATCATGTACTATAATACATTACTGTATACTATAACCAAGTACTAAAGTATCTAGTTGCGCAATGTGATCATGTACTATGATGCATGACTGTATACTATAACCACGTACTAGGGTATCTAGCTGTGCAATGTGATCATTTACTATGATTCCCAGTTGTGCAATGTGCTTATTCACTATGATGCATGACTGTATACTATAACCAAGTACTAAGGTATCTAGCTGTGCAATATGATCATGTACTATAATGTATTACCTTATACTATAACTAAGTACTAAGGTATCTAGCTGTGCAATGTGATCATGTACTATAATGCATTACTGTATACTATAACCAAGTGCTAAGGTATCTAGCTGTGCAATGTGATCATGTACTATGATGCATGACTGTATACTATAACCAAGTACTAAGGTATCTAGCTGTGCAATGTGATCATGTACTATGATGCATGACTGTATACTATAACCACGTACTAGGGTATCTAGCTGTGCAATGTGATCATGTACTATGATGCATGACTGTATACTATAACCACGTACTAGGGTATCTAGCTGTGCAATGTGATCATGTACCATGATTCCCAGTTGTGCAATGTGATTATTCACTATGATGCATGACAATACTATAACCAAGTATTACGGTATCTAGCTGTGCAATGTGATCATGTACTATGATGCATGACTGTATACTATAACCAAGTACTAAGGTATCTAGCTGTGCAATGTAATCATGTACTATGATGCATGACTGTATACTATAACCAAGTACTAAGGTATCTAGCTGTGCAGTGTGATCATGTACTATGATGCATGACTGTATACTATAACCAAGTACTAAGGTATCTAGCTGTGCAATGTGATCATGTACTACGATGCATGACTGTATAGTGTATACAATAACCACGTACTAGCTTATCTAGCTGTGCAATGTGATCATGTACTATGATGCATGACTGTATAGTGTATACAATAACCACATACTAGGGTATCTAGCTGTGCAATGTGATCATGTACTATGATGCATGACTGTATACTATAACCAAGTACTAAGGTATCTAGCTGTGCAATGTGATCATGTACTATGATGCATGACTGTATACTATAACCAAGTACTAAGGTATCTAGCTGTGCAATGTGATCATGTACTATGATGCATGACTGTATACTATAACCAAGTACTAAGGTATCTAGCTGTGCAATGTGATCATGTACTATGATGCATGACTGTATACTATAACCAAGTACTAAGGTATCTAGCTGTGCAATGTGATCATGTACTATGATGCATGACTGTATACTATAACCACGTACGAAGATATCTAGCTGTGCAATGTGATTGTGCACCACGACTCACAGTTGGGCAGTGTGATTATGCACTATGATATAAGGCTGTATAATGTAACAATGCGTTTTATCACCTAACTGTGCAATATTATTATGCACTATGATACCTAGGTGTGTTATGTAAAGCACGGTGTTCTCAGGTCATATAATGTGTGTATAGAGACACAAGTCCGATGCTGTGTACAACACTGCAACACCTGTCTGATATTACATTGCACCGTTACCTGCCTCTGTCCCGGGCCGGGCTTCTCACACCTCCAACATTGACAAACACTAAAGAGAATAAGCGGCCACGCACCGCCCCCAACGCTGACAGCGCTGGTGCAAACCATCTACCATTACGGGGGTAGAGAGGAGGCTCACTATTTTATCAACCGGTATATAACTTTAACTATGATCAAATAAAGCCCATATCATGAATTATAAAAACAAATTTAGATGTCATGATTATCTTACATTAAAATCCTTCCACGCTATACTGCTGCTATTATTCCACATACATTCATATGTATCACTGCCTGAGAAGTGGTACAGCCCACCGCCCTCACGTTTGTTAGTGCTTCACAGTAGCCTTTAAGCAGCACCAGCGACCTCTGCTGGCTAGATTTGGCAATGCGGGATGATTCGTGGGAAGCGCAAAACTAACAGGATGGGAAGGGGAAAAAACGTTTGGACCAGCAAGCTGCTAGACATAATATATAAACAGTCAGACAGATGCGGCTCTGTAAAAGCACTGGAGTATGCTCCTGAACAAGTATGTGATAAAATCAAACTTAATTGAACAGAACATGTCATTTTAAACAACTTTCCAATTAACTTGGTAAAGTTTATAGTATAAGAAAGTAAATCCTGAATCTTTTATTGTAATGGCTATTTCATTTGTACTCTTTAAAAAAAAAAAAAAAAAAGATGCACAAAATCTGTTTTTTTAATTATCATCTATAAGTTTTCTTATTATGTCCAGCCGCCCTCTACAAATGCCTTTTTTCCTCGAAGTGACATTTTTACCTCTTATCCAATCTGCTTTGCAGTCATATGGCACAGAAAGAAAGAAAAACAGACACTGGCTTAGATGGCTTAGAGAGATAAGAACTGATGAACAGCTATGCAATGCCTTTTGGGTTTTCTGCACTATATTGAATGATTTTTCTCAATGCCAGCGAGCTTTTGAATATCAAGCCGACAGTGAGAAGATATTCCATTTAACAATTTAAATATTTTTTTTTTTCTGGTAAATATTTCTGTAATATTGCTACAAATGGTATCAAATTATGCTTACGTCTGTGTTGCTGATATTATTTAATCACCTTGATGCAAGTGGTGACAATGGGGGTTGACTATTAAATAAATTTTTAACTACAAATAGACATTAAAAGACCATTATAGTCTTTATTAAAGAATGTCATTTCAGCACTAGGAACCCTGCAATATTGTGCATTTAAACCCTATAAACGGGGTTAAACACACAGTTAAAGTAGTGTTCAGGAGCCATAGACCACTGCCAGTCCCAAGTGGACACACCGCAGTCCCAAGTAATATTTTTAAACCATTTTTTTAAATTAAAATCTCTCTGCCCCTCATTACATTAAAAATAATTATAGCCCCTCAGGGTACTTACCTCATTACAGGGAAGGTTCTTAGGGGGCAACCCTGTTGCCATGCGGGGTTGGCACTAATTTGTGAGCAACCCCTCACCCGTAAGACTTATGCTGAACATTACACTGCAGTGTAATTAAGTCTATGCAGCCATCTAATCTCTCTCCATCCTGAAATACTGATCTTATAGGTAGGGAATTCTGGAAAGTTACTGATGTTGTCACCATGGACTTTCCAGGATGCCCTGTCAAGCCGATTATCATTCCAGGCAAGGAACACAACCGATACAGTTGCATAGATCATTGCAGATTTTGTACAGAGTTACAATTACAGGTGGGGGGCTGCTCCTCACATTGACACACTTCCACAAAACACCAGGGTTACCCTTCATGGACCCTCCTGGGAAGATGTAAGTACCCTTTGGGTAGTAATTATTTTTACTAAGGAGGAAGACATTTAAAGGGCCATGATACCCAAATGTAAAAACTCTTGAAAGTGATGCAGCATAGCTGTAAAAAGCTGACTATAAAATATCACCTGAACATCTCTATGTAAAAAAGAAAGATATTTTAACGCAAAATGTCCTAAGTATTCAAAACTCATTGCAAAGGACTTTAAGCAGCAAAGCAGTATGTCTGTCCCGGGACAGCCAAGGGAGTGAGCTTCGTGCACACTCTTATTATTTCCCTATTCAGTTTAAGGAAGTTTACTATGAAATCTCATGAGAGTTAAGTGAAATCTCATGAGATCACAGTAAAAGAGTTCATGACCTCAGCACTGCTGATGCTGATTGGCTGCAGTTCATTTGTTCATTTATTTTATTACCTGCAGCTAAGCAGCAGCTGAAGTATAACCTTTTACACAGAACTTACTCTGCTGAGCTGAGGAGATTGTGAGGTGAAAAATATCTTCCTTTTTTACATAGAGATGGTCAGGTAATATTTTCCTGTCAGCATTTTACAGTTATACTGCATCACTTTCAAGTGATTTAGCATATAATTATTATGACCCTTTAAGGCTTGGGACTCCTGTAAGGACTTTACATATGTGGTTAACTAATTTGCAGTGCTTAAATATATAGTTATTATCATTATTATTCTTTATTTATAAAGCGCCAACAGATCCCGCAGCGCTGTCCATGGGTTACAAAGATAAAAGTACAGTACAATATGAGACACCAGACAAAATTTAACAAACAAATACAGGGGGAATTGGGGGCCCTGTTCCTGTGGGAACTTACAATCTAGATGAGTAGGAGGATGAGAAACAGGAGGTGGGGACTGCAAAGGTGGGAATGATGTTAGTGTGGCGTTAGATGAGGGCAACTATTAGGCAAGTGGAATTCATTAGTTACTGATTTGGTGATAGGCTTCCCTGAACAAGAAGGTCTTTAGGGAGTGTTTAAAGGAGGTGAGGTTGGAGGAAAGTCTGACAGCTCGAGGAAGTGCGTTCCAGAGGATTGGTGCCACACAAGAGAAGTCATGTAGTCTAGCATGGGAGGAGGTGATGGTAGAAGATGCAAGGAGTAGATCATTGTTGCATCTTAGGGGGCGGGCTGGAGTATATTTGTTGATGAGTGAGGACAGGTGGGGGGGCTACATTGGTAAGGGCTTTGTAGGTCAGAGTGAGAATTTTGAATTTAATTCTGCTGTGATTGCGTAGCCAGTGAAGGGACACAGAGGGGTGCAGCAGATACAGAGCGTCGGGAGAGGTGGATTAGCCAAGCAGAGGCATTAAGGATGGATTGAAGGGGGGAGAGGTGGGAGAGAGGAAGACCAGTTAGTAGGTTATTACAGTAGTCAAGCTGGGAAATTACCAGGGAATGGATTAGCTGCTTAGTAGTTTCAGCACTCAGAAAAGGACTAATTATGTGATCAGATTAAAATGACCTTGAGAATGATTTGAGGAAGCAATAAAAAAAAGAGGAAAGGGCATAGGATCCCACGTGGGCACTCTTCCAAGAGGATCTCACAGTCAACTGAATATTGTTCCTGGAAGTAAAGAGTTCTATCAATATGGAGCCCACATCTTGCCCAGATGCATAAACACTGCTCAGTGGGGCCTCCAATTGCCGAGGTTCCACCAGTTACTGGAGAAACAATCTACAAAACAGCTGGAAAGATACATAATGAAATAAAGAGAGATCTGTCTTTGTGAGCGAAAATAGTACAGATACTTTGTAACATTCAACAAAACTTTGGACCAAGATCCACCTAGGCATTTGATATATTGTGCTATGGTCAAGTTGTCCATATCATGCAGTACAGAATATCTGGAATGGACCTTGACAAAACAACAAACTGCAATGTTTTTTATCATTAGGATCCTCTGGTGAGGGTTCTTCCTACATGCAGCTCCCCAACCTGGAAGACTCCATTTGTCTCACAGTTACAAAAAATTCCTGACCAATTTTCAGGGGTCAAACATTATTGAACAAATTAAAGGGACAGTCTAGTCAAAAATAAAATAGCTGCTGGAGCACCAGGTATCAAAAAGACGTTTATAAAATGTATTAAAACAAGGAACAGCTAAGTAACAGCCATCAGACAGGAGCAATAGTGTGTTTGTGGGTATCCCTGTTACACACTGACGCGTTTCGGTATTCCTCCATAATCGTAGCATGGGTTACACCAGAAATGCATACCTTTTTAAACCTTTAAAAGAGCCTGCTAATTGGCTAAAAGCAAAACATGTCACCAATACCTCACAAACACACCTTGATGAAAAAGCACACCCCTTATTTTACATTTAACTATATTCACTTAACTGTATGCACTTTATATTCTTGTATGGTACAATAAGCATGAGGAAACAGCAAATATCATATACATAAGGATGACAAGATTAAGAACTTAAAGGGACACTGAACCCAAAATTTTTATTTCATGATTCAGATAGAGCATGCAATTTTAAGCAACATTCTAATTTACTCCTATTATCAATTTTCCTTCGTTCTCTTGCTATCTTTTTTTTTTTTTTTTGTATTTCTTTATTTACAAACCAATTTGACATATCTTTCACAGGATTACAGGAAAAGAAAAAAAAAAGAGAAAAAAAAGAGGAAAAAAAAAAGGAGAGGAAAAACAAATAAAACAACATATGTAAGACATGCATCAAGCTGAGAATAATACACATATTCTGCGCATGAATACTCTTATAATCTTATTCTTATAACAATCCCTCTATCCTACTAATCCTAACAACTGTAGGAAGGAACAAAAAAAACACATAGGGACCACAAAAAATAAAATGATTCAGTTGTCCTACAAGTATATAACATTTCTCATTATAGGAATCCATCTAAATCCATAATCCTGTCTACTGTAATCAGAAACCAATTTTCTTACATATCTTAATTGGGATTTTTTGACCTATTGTTAAAACACATATAAAGAAATAACCAGCACAAGTAAAACAAGACAAGACAAAAAAGGAACAAGACAACAAAAAAACGAGAAGAGAGAAGAAAAAAAAACACCCAGACCCTAAAGACGACACCTAACTAGTGGTCTAGCTGCATCTAAGGGAGGTAATATGCTCTAACTGGTAACCTACATCAACTCAGGAATTAAAAGTCCAGCTTTATAGAAAGGTCTCAAGATATCGGCTTGTAACTCAGATGGTAGTAGTCTAATGACACAGATCCATTTATTATATAAAGATCTGAATTGGTTTTCATTAGTTAACTCTAAATTCATTTGCTCTATAATTAATTGTGTAATCATTTTTTCACCAAACTCAGCTATACTAGGATATTTTTGGCTTTCCAATATCGGAGTATTAAATTCCTTGCAATTTGTATCGCTGTAATAATCAGAGAAAATTGTTCTTTAGCAAATTTCATATGGAAGAGAAAGAAAAAAAATGCTCTCGGGTGAAAACGTCACAGGTTGTCTCACAAATCTATTCAACCAGAAGGCAATTTTTTCCCACAATTGATGTATCCTTGGACAAAGCCATAAACAATGGAGTATATCTGCTGCAGGGGCATGACAGTGAAAACAATTCCCGCGAGACCTCTTATCCCATTTACCTAACCGAGAGGGGGTGATGTATGCTAAATTTATCAAATAGCTATGAGATTCTTTCCATGCGATAAACTTATTTCCGACCAATGTCACACTCTGTTTAATATCTTGAACTAATATATCAGGAAAAAATCTTTGCCATTTGAAAGTGAGCGCTTCTAGATGCAAATTACCGAATATTTTCATTCTCATTTTATACCATATTGATATTGAATGATAGCCCATCCGATAAATCTGTAAGCCTGATTCTACTATCCCCATCTGAGAATTACCCTGAGATGCATAGGTTAAATATTTATAAAATTGCCTAATCTGTAGAAAAGCAAAGAAATGCTGCCTAAGTAAATCAAATTCATCTTGTAATTGTGTAAAAGATTTTAAGGTACCCAAGTCCTTATCAATTAGTTGTTCAAGGTTCTCTATACCCTTACCTTTCCACAGATGAAAAATGCCAAAACTTAATCCTGGGGTGAACTCTGGGTGCCCCAATATAGGTAAGAACCTGGAGAACCTATAATTTATCTTCAAATCTGAGCAAAATTTTTTCAAGACTCTGACAACATTACTAATGATCTTGATGTTCAATACTAATGCCAGTAACTTCGCTATAGGAGTATGTAAAATCGCCTTCAATGTGAATGGTTTTATTAAGCTATTCTCTATATCTATAAATGAACAGGGCCGCCACTAGAAATTTTGGGGCCCCTGACTCAACCATTGATCAGGGCCCCCCC
This sequence comes from Bombina bombina, assembly GCF_027579735.1. Taxonomy (NCBI): domain Eukaryota; kingdom Metazoa; phylum Chordata; class Amphibia; order Anura; family Bombinatoridae; genus Bombina; species Bombina bombina. The sequence goes on from NC_069503.1 coordinate 939,207,698, forward strand.
CCCACCCGCCCTTGACATGTGCAATTTTTGACCAAGTGACTAAAACGTATATGCACTTTATTCTTAATTGTCTATTTAAACTTGGAAATGTTGTAAAGGTAGTAACATACACACACACAGACACACTCATACACTGAAACACACAAACACACTCACACATAAGAATTCACATATAGACACTCTAGCAGACTCACAAAGAAACACACTCAGACACAGACACCCAAACAGATACTTAACACTTGTTTACATTGACCTGACAAGTAATGAGGTAAACTACAGTTTTGTAAAAAAAAAAAGGAGATTTAGAAAACAAAATATGGAGTTCTGATTATCTTTTTGTAAAGGAAGATGACAACTAAATTATGACAACAGCATGCAGTGGCTGAAAGGAAGGGCCCTGAACTGCCTAAACAATAATTTAAAGGTTAAATGGTGGAGTGGTTACTTCCGGAAAGGTCTTGTTAGTCTCAAAGTCTGTAGAAAGATGTGAATAATTAGTAGTAAGGTCAAAATGTCCTAAAACGGAACAGACAATGGACACACACACACAAACTCAAACTTGCACATACACCCAAGGAAACACCGACAGAGACAGCCTCATAAAACACACAAAGACATATACACACATACACACACAGAGACACCCACAGAAAACACACAAAGACATACACACACACACAGAGAGACAACCACATGAAAAACACAGAAAGACATACATACACACACCCTCACTGAGACATCCACAAAAAACACACAAAGACATACACACACCCTCACAGAGACACCCACAGAAAACACAGACATACATACACACAAACACCCTCACAGAAACACCCATAGAAAAAGCTCAAAGACATATGCACACACCCTCACAGACATCCACAGAAAATGCACAAAGACATACAAACCCACCCTCACAGAGAGACCCACAGATAAAAAATACATACACATAGAGACACAAACCAAAGCACAAAGACATAAACACATACACCCACAGAAACACTCACAGGAGGAAACATTTATGCACCTTGCATCCCCTAAATCAACAGTGTGTGACATGCATGATAAAAAAAAATGCAGAAATTAAGAGATCACTTTTTAAATAATCATATTTGTAAATGTGCAAACAAAAATAATTCTGTGAATTCAAAATTGTACATTAATGAGCTGGGTAGATGGCTAGATGAAGAAAAGTACCTTTAAAAGGTTGACATATGTTTGTTTGTTTTTTTCCCATTTTCCCCAACCAAGAGCACCACTTCAAATATAGTGTACAAATTTTCCTATCTGTCAGCTGTACTTATGGATTTTGAAAATGCTGTACTCTATATGGTCTTGGTGGGACCATAAGCTGTGGTACTCATACCATTAGATCTGGTTAAATGCAGGATTTAGGCTTGTTGGTATGTATTTCAAAACTAAGTCAGCTGTAGTGTAAACTGAACAGTTTTAAGTTAACCTGTCTCATTTCAAACACTGAGCAATCTTAGTCTGAGAGTATAACATTTTATGCAGATGTAAAAATCTTAGATAAAATGCCTCCTTGCATCTGGAAAGTCCTTGCATAAAGGGGCAGTAAACTGGAATGTAATATATATATATATATATATATATATATATATATATATATATATAAAATGCATAGCTGCCAAAAGGGCATCTACCATTTGTGTTTTGAGGAAGAAACATTTCTGCATGGTTTTAAATATAGAATTTCTACAGCATTGTCAAATAATCATAAATACACTGCTGCTAAAAAAAATTGTTTTTATGGACCCCTAGCCCCACCATACAACTACTACCACACTGAAGTTACAATCCAAAATTGCACAAAGAAATAAAAAACATTTGCTAAGTAAGTCCTACCTCCTCTGCAAATGAAAGTGATCTGCCGTCTGACTCAGGCACACACTGTACAAAGTGCCAAGTCTGTCTCACACTGAGCATAGTGGTTTAGTGCACACTAAGAAATCCTCTCAAATGCTAATACTTTACCTTGTAATAACATTTCCCATGCTCAATTAGCACTCTGGTGTAGTACCCACTGGTACTACACCAGTTCTTGCCTCATGGGGCCCCCCTGGCTCATTGGGCCCCTGACAGGAGTCACCCCTGTCACCCCCTGATGGCGGCCCTGTAAATGAACAATATTCCTTTTCCGTTATCCAGGCAATTGCCACCTTTAACATTGTAACCTGATTGTATATTTTAAGGTTTGGAAGTCCAAACCCTCCAAACTCTTTATCTAAATATAAGGTACTTTTTGCCAGTCTGGGTCTTTTTTTACCCCAGATAAAAAATTTACAATCTTTCTCGTATCTCTTCAAATCTGAGTTTATGATAAAGATTGGAAGATTTTGAAGCATATATAATAAACGTGGGAATAAGAAAATTTTTAGCACCATAATTCTGGCGGACACTGACATAGGTAATGGTCTCCATTTTTCTAGCAAGATTTTACTTTCTTGAAAAAACTTAACATGATTTAATGTATACCATCGAGATGGATTTAAACTCAAGTATAGCCCTAGATATTTAATATGCTCGACTTCACGAAATGGATGATGGAAAAGATAACCTTTGGGACGATTAATCCATAATATTTCAGATTTGGGGTAATTTACTTTATAACCTGAAAAAGTGCCAAAATCATTAACTATATCTAATAGTCACGGAATACTGTGAGCTGTTCTGGACAAAAAAAGTATTATATCGTCGGCATATAGACAAAATTACCTTGCCGTCTCCCAGTTTAATTCCATCTCTTGCTATCTTTATTTGAAAAAGAAAACATCTAAGCTAAGAAGCCAGCCAATTTTTGGTTCCACTGGACAGCACTTGTTTATTGGTGGGTGAATTTATCCACCAATCAGCAACAACAATTCAGGTTGTTCACCAAGAATGGACCGGCATCTAAACTTACATTCTTGCTTTTCAAATAAAGATACCAAGAGAATGAAGAAAATTTGATAAAAGGAGTAAATTAGAAAGTTGCTTAAAATTGCATGCTCTATCTGAGTCACAAAAGAAAAACATGGGGTTCAGTGTCCCTTTAAGCATTTACAAAAAGTCAATTACATTCGCCATTAAATTCACAGATATCGTTACACCTTGAAACATAACTGTATCATATTAGATTCGCAAATAGCAAAAACGTCAGACCAAATGTAAAACAAAAAGGGAAAAGAGACAGAGAGGCAATAGAGGAGGAGGACGAAAGAATAGAAAACAAGAAGAGATCAAGATACAAAAAAAGTGGAATTTTCAATCTGAGCAATATTGAACTGAGCCAAAAACAGGAACAAGTCTAAAATAAAGGACTTTCTTTTGCCCCATCAAAGAAAATAAATAAATTCGACACCCTTATAAATATCAATCAATATATAAGGAAACTCACACTTAAAAGATATTTTATAAAACATCCCTGTGAAAAGAGAACGAATGTAAACTTAACTTCCACAAATTAAAATGATTTTATACATACCAATCTAAGAGATAAATCTACTTTCTTTCCAACAAATGAAAAAGGGGATAATGTAAAAATATTTGAACAAAGGGTTAAAAAAGATCTAGAAAAATATGAAACTAAAAACATACGGCTAGATTACGAGTTTTTGTCGGTAATGGTGTGCGTGGCTAACGCACAGTTTTCCCTCAACACTCACCTAAAGTAACGCTGGTATTACGGGTTTTTTTAAACCCGGCGTTAGTTGCAAAAAGGTGAGTGTAGAGCAGAATTTAGTTCCACATCTCACCTGAATACCAGCGCTGCTTATGGTAGCGGTGAACTGGCAAAACGTGCTTGTGCACGATTTCCCCATAGAAATCAATGGGGCAGAGCCGGCTGAAAAAAACCCGAACACCTGCAAAAAAGCAGCGTTCAGCTCCTAACGCAGCCCCATTGATTCCTATGGGGAAACACATTTATGTCTACACCTAACACCCTAACATGAACCCCGAGTCTAAACACCCCTAATATTACACTTATTAACCACTAATCTGCCGTCCCCAACATCGTCGCCAGCTGCATAATATTATTAAGCCCTAATCTGCCGCTCCGGACACCGCCGCCACCTACATTATCCCTATGAACCCCTAATCTGATTCCCCCAACATCGTCGACACCTACTTTTTATTTATTAACCCCTAATCTGCCGCCCCCAATGTCGCCGCCACCTAACTACACTTATTAACCCCTAATCTGCCGCCGCCGTCGCCACCACTATAATAAAGTTATTAACCCCTAAATCTAAGTCTAACCCTAACCTTAACACCCCCCCCTAACTTAAATATAATTTAAATACAGCTAAATAAAATTGCTATTATTAACTAAATAATTCCTATTTAAAACTAAATACTTACCTATAAAATAAACACTAAGCTAGCTACAATATAACTAATAGTTACATTGTAGCCATTTTAGGATTTATTTTTATTTTTCAGGCAAGTTTGTATTTATTTTAACTAGGTACAATAGTTATTAAATAGTTATTAACTATTTAATAACTTCCTAATTAAAATAAGTACAAATTTACCTGTAAAATAAACCCTAACCTAAGTTACAATTACACCTAACACTACACTATAATTAAATTAATTACCTAAACTAACTACAATTAATTACAATAAAATAAAATAAACTAAAGTATGAAAAAAAACAACCACTAAATTACAGAAAATAATAAAATAATTAAAAAAAATTAAACTAATTACACCTAATCTAATCCCCCTAATAAAATAAAAAAGCCCCCCAAAATAAAAAAAATCCCTACCCTATACTAAATTACAAATAGCCCTTAAAAGTGACTTTTGCGGGGCATTGCCCCAAAGTAATCAATACCCCCCCAACATTACAACCCACCACCCACACACCCAACCCTACTCTAAAACACACCCAATACCCCCTTAATAAAACCTAACACTAACCCCTTGAAGATCACCCTACCTTGAGACGTCTTCACCCAACCGGGCAGAAGTGGTCCTCCAGACGGCCAGAAGTCTTCATCTGATCCGGGCAGAAGAGGACCTCCAGATGGTAATTAATTGTAGTTAGTTTAGGTAATTATTTTAATTATAGTGTAGTGTTAGGTGTAATTGTAACTTAGGTTAGGGTTTATTTTACAGGTAAATGTGTACTTATTTTAACTAGGAAGTTATTAAATAGTTAATAACTATTTAATAACTATTGTGCCTAGTTAAAATAAATACAAACTTGCCTGTAAAATAAAAATAAATCCTAAAATGGCTACAATGTAACTATTAGTTATATTGTAGCTAGCTTAGGGTTTATTTTAAAGGTAAGTATTTAGTTTTAAATAGGAATTATTTAGTTAATAATAGTAATTTTATTTAGATGTATTTAAATTATATTTAAGTTAGGGGGGTGTTAGGGCTAGGGTTAGACTTAGATTTTGGGGTTAATAAATGTAATATAGTTACGGCAACGTTGTGGTTGGCAGATTAGGGGTTAATAAATGTAGGTAGGTGTCGGCGATGTTAGGGACGGCAGATTAGGGGTTAATAAAATTTAACTAATGTTTGCGAGGCTGGAGTGCGACGGTTTAGGGGTTAATGTATTTATTGAAGTGGCGGCGATGTCCGGTCGGCAGATTAGGGGTTAAAAATATACGTTTATTCTCATAAATAAAAGGAAAAACCTAAATCATAAGCAGAAGAATCAAACTGAAACAGCTGCCTGAAGAACTTTTCTACCAAAAACTGCTTCCGAAGAAGCAAATACATCAACATGGTAGAATTTAGTAAATGTATGCAAAAAAGACCAAGTTGCTGCTTTGCAAATCTGATCAACTGAAGCTTCATTCTTAAAAGCCCAAGAAAGGGAAACTGATCTAGTAGAATGAGCTGTAATTCTCTGAGGCGGGGCCTTACCCGACTCCAAATAAGCTTGATGAATCAAAAGCTTTAACCATGATGCCAAAGAAACGGCAGAAGCCTTCTGACCTTTCCTGGAACCAGAAAAGATAACAAATAGACTAGAAGTCTTCCTGAAATCTTTAGTAGCTTTAACATAATATTTCAGAGCTCTCACCACATCCAAAGAATGTAAAGATCTCTCCAAAGAATTCTTAGGATTAGGACACAAAGAAAGGACAACAATTTCTCTATTTAGGGACAGTCTACCATAGAATTGTTATTGTTTTAAAAGATAGATAATCCCTTTATCACCCATTCCCCAGTTTTGAATAACCAACACAGTTATATTAATATACTTTTTACCTCTGTGATTACCTTGTATCTAGGAACCTTCTTCCAGCCCCCTGATCACATGACTGTGACTATTAATTATCTATTGTCTTCAATTTAGCATTGTGTTGTGCTAAATCTTAAATAACCCCCTGTGTCTGAACAAAGTGTTATCTATATGGCCCACGTGTACTTTCTGTCTCTTTGTGTTGAAAAGAGATTTAAAAAGCATGTGATAAGAGGCAGTCCTCAAAGGCTTGGAAATTAGCATATTAGCCTACCTATGTTTAGTTTAAACTAACGATACCAAGAAAAAAAAGCAAATTTGATGATAAAAGTAAATTGGAAAATTGAATAAAATTATAAGTCCTATCTGAATAATGAAAGTTTAATTTATACTAGACTGTCCCTTTAATGTTGTTAGAATTCACAACCTTAGGTAAGAATTTAAATGAAATCCGCAGCACTGCCTTATCCTGATGAAAAATCAGAAAAGGAAATTCACAAGAGAGAGCAGATAATTCAGAAACTCTTCTAGCAGAAGAGATGGCCAAAAGGAACAACACTTTCCAAGAAAGTAGTTTAATATCCAAAGAATGCATAGGCTCAAATGGAGGAGCCTGTAAAGGCTTCAAAACCAAATTAAGACTCCAAGGAGGAGAGATTGATTTAATGACAGGCTTGATACGAACCAAAGCCTGTACAAAACAGTGAATATCAGGAAGTTTAGCAATTTTTCTGTGGAATAAAACAGAAAGAACAGAGATGTGTCCTTTCAAGGAACTTGCAGACAAACCTTTATCCAAACCATACTGAAGAAACTGTAAAATTCTAGGAATTCTAAAAGAATGCCAAGAGAATTTATGAGAGGAACACCATGAAATGTAAGTCTTCCAAACTCAATAATAAATCTTTCTAGAAACAGATTTTTGAGCCTGTAACATAGTATTAATCACTGAATCAGAGAAACCTCTATGACTAAGCACTAGGCGTTCAATTTCCATACCTTCAAATTTAATGATTTGAGATCCTGATGGAAAAACGGACCTTGAGACAGAAGGTCCGGTCTTAATGGAAGTGGCCAAGGTTGGCAACTGGACATCTGAACAAGATCCATATACCATAACCTGTGAGGCCATGTTGGAGCCACCAGCAACACAAACAATTGTTCCATGATGATTTTGGAACTCTTGGAAGAAGAACTAGAGGCGGGAAAATATAAGCAGGTTGATAACACCAAGGAAGTGTCAACACATCCACTGCTTCCGCCTGAGGATCCCTGGACCTGGACCGGTACCTGGAAAGTTTCTTGTTTAGATAAAATGCCATCAGATCTATTTCTGAAAGACCCCACATCTGAACCATTTGAGAAAACACATCTGGGTGGAGAGACCACTCTCCCGGATGTGAAGTCTGACGACTGAGCTAATCCGCTTCCCAATTGTCTATACCTGGTATATGAACCGCAGAAATTAGACAGGAGCTGGATTCCATCCAAACAAGTATCCGAGATACTTCTTTCATAGCTTGAGGACTGTGAGTCCCACCCTGATGATTGGCATATGCCACAGCTGTGATATTGTCTGTCTGAAAACAAATAAACGGTTCTCTCTTCAATAGAGGCCAAAACTGAAGAGCCCTGAGAATCGCATGGAGTTCCAAAATATTTATTGGTAATCTCACCTCTTGAGATTTCCAAACCCCTTGTGCTGTCAGAGGTCCCCAAACAGCTCCCCAACCTGAAAGACTTGAATCTGTTGTGATCACAGATACAATACGATGGTGATCTAACCACAAAGTCAGAGATAGTCGAACATTGGGATTTAAGGATATTAATTGTGATATCCTTGTATAATCCCTGCACCATTGGTTCAGCATACAAAGCTGGAGAGATCTCACATGAAAACGAGCAAAGAGGATCACAGATGACGCAACCTTGTGAAGGACTCGGCGTCGACTAAGACGCCGGAAATGACAATTTTGCGTCAATGAACGTAACTTCGCGCAAAAAAAATCTTGCGCTAAGAATGACGCAATAAACTTTGGCATGCTGCGCCCTCACGAGCCTAATTCTACCCGTGAACTTAAAAGTCAATTTAAAAAAAAAGACTAAACCCCAGGAAAGAAAGAATTTTTCCTAAAAAAAGCATTTCCCAGATATGAAACTGACAGTCTGCAAAAGGAAATATACTGAAAACCTGAATCATGGCAAATATAAGTACAATACATATATTTAGAACTTTATATAAATACATAAAGTGCCAAACCATAGCTGAGAGTGTCTTAAGTAATGAAAACATACTTTCCAAAAGACACCCATCCACATATAGCAGATAGCCAAATCAGTACTGAAACGGTTATCAGTAGAGGTAATGGTATATAGGAGTATATCGTCGATCTAAAAAGGGTGGAAGGAGGTGAATCTCTACGACCGATAACAGAGAACCTATGAAATAGATCCCCTGTGAGGAAAACCATTACATTCAATAGGTGATACTCCCTTCACATCCCTCTGACATTCACTGTACTCTGAGAGGAATCGGGCTTCAAAATGCTGAGAAGCGCATATCAAAGTAGAAATCTTAGCACAAACTGACTTCACCACCTCCATAGGAGGCAAAGTTTGTAAAACTGAATTGTGGGTGTGGTGAGGGGTGTATTTATAGGCATTTTGAGGTTTGGGAAACTTTGCCCCTCCTGGTAGGATTGTATATCCCATACGTCACTAGCTCATGGACTCTTGCCAATTACATGAAAGAAATATAAAGTTCAATTTAAACAAGGAAGAATACCAAATTTTAAAAGATTTAAGAGCGAACAAAGACATAATGCTCAAACAGGCTTACAAAGGGGGGGGGGGGGGAAGTAATTATGAGTACTGAAGATTATATCAAAGAAGCACAAAGAATCTTAGGATATGAGATTGCTGTCCAATCCATTAGAAAAACAACAGAAAGAGCTGAATCAGATTCTTACTAAAGCCTGTGAAATTAATCTTATAAATGATAAGGAAAAATCTTTTCTCACTATAAAATTTCCTAAAACCCCTACGCCTAGATAGAGTTCTGCGGCCAAACGGGTGCGTTAGCTACGCTGGCTTTTTTCTGGCCGCACCTTTTAAATACCGCTGGTATTTAGAGTTCACAGAATGGCTGCGTTAGGCTCCAAAAAAGGAGCGTATAGCATATTTACCGCAACTTCAACTCTCGATACCAGCGGTGCTTACGGACGCGGCCAGCTTCAAATACGTGCTTGTGCACGATTCCCCCATAGAAAACAATGGGGCTGTTTGAGCTGAAAAAAAACCTAACACCTGCAAAAAAGCCGCGTTCAGCTCCTAACGCAGCCCCATTGTTTGCTATGGGGAAACACTTCCTACGTCTGCACCTAACACTCTAACATGTACCCCGAGTCTAAACACCCCTAACCTTACACTTATTAACCCCTATTCTGCCGCCCCCGCTATCGCTGACCCCTGCATATTTTTTTTAACCCCTAATCTGCCGCTCCGTAAACCGCTGCTACTTACATTATCCCTATGTACTCCTAATCTGCTGCCCCTAACACCGCCGACCCCTATATTATATTTATTAACCCCTAATCTGCCCCCCACAACGTCGCCTCCACCTGCCTACAGTTATTAACCCCTAATCTGCCGAGCGGACTGCACCGCTATTATAATAAAGTTATTAACCCCTAATCCGCCTCACTCCCGCCTCAATAACCCTATAATAAATAGTATTAACCCCTAATCTTCCCTCCGTAACATCGCCGACACCTAACTTCAATTATTAACCCCTAATCTGCCGACCTAATCTCGCCGCTACTGTAATAAATGGATTAACCCCTAAAGCTAAGTCTAACCCTAACACTAACACCCCCCTAAATTAAATATAATTTAAATCTAACGAAATAAATTAACTCTTATTAAAAAAATTATTCCTATTTAAAGCTAAATACTTACCTGTAAAATAAACCCTAATATAGCTACAATATAAATTATAATTATATTATAGCTATTTTAGGATTTATATTTATTTTACAGGTAACTTTGTATTTATTTTAACTAGGTACAATAGCTATTAAATAGTTAAGAACTATTTAATAGCTAAAATACTTACAAATTTACCTGTAAAATAAATCCTAACCTAAGTTACAATTAAACCTAACACTACACTATCAATACATAAATTAAATAAAATACCTACAATTACCTACAATTAAACCTAACACTACACTATCAATAAATTAATTAAATACAATACCTACAAATAACTACTGTTCCGATCAGCCAATAGAATGCGAGCTCAATCTGATTGGCTGATCGGATCGGCCAATCGGATTGAACTTGATTCTGATTGGCTGATTCCATCAGCCAATCAGAATTGTCCTACCTTAATTCCGATTGGCTGATAGAATCCTATCAGCCAATCGGAATTCGAGGGACGCCATCTTGGATGACGTCCCTTAAAGGAACCGTCATTCTTCAGTTGGACGTCGTCGGAAGAAGATTGATCCGCGCTGGAGCTCTTCACGATGAAGCCGTTCCTCATCGGATGAAGATAGAAGATGCCGCTTGGATCAAGATGGTTGCCGGTCTGGATCGCCTCTTCTTCCCGGATAGGATGAAGACTTTGGAGCCTCTTCTGGACCTCTTCAGCCGCAGGATTATGGATCGCCAGCCCCCGCTTGGGTTGGATGAAGATTTTGGAGCCAGGACCGATCGGTGATACCCGGTGAGGTGAAGATAAGGTAGGAAGATCTTCAGGGGCTTAGTGTTAGGTTTATTTAAGGGGGGTTTGGGTTAGATTAGGGGTATGTGGGTGGTGGGTTGTAATGTTGGGGGGGTATTGTATGTGTTTTTTTACAGGCAAAAGAGCTGAATTTCTTGGGGCATGCCCCGCAAAGGGCCCTGTTCAGTGCTGGTAAGGTAAAAGAGCTTTGAATTTTTTTAATTTATAATAGGGTAGGGCATTTTTTTATTTTGGGGGGCTTTGTTATTTTATTAGGGGGCTTAGAGTAGGTGTAATTAGTTTAAAATTGTTGTTATATTTTTCTAATGTTTGTAAAAAAAAATTATTTTTTGTAACTTAGTTCTTTTTTATTTTTTGTACTTTAGTTAGTTTATTTAATTGTAGTTATTTGTAGGTATTGTATTTAATTCATTTATTGATAGTGTAGTGTTAGGTTTAATTGTAGGTAATTGTAGGTATTTAATTTATTTATTGATAGTGTAGTGTTAGGTTTAATTGTAACTTAGGTTAGGATTTATTTTACAGGTAAATTTGTAATTATTTTAACTATTTTAGCTATTAAATAGTTCTTAACTATTTAATAGCTATTGTACCTAGTTAAAATAAATACAAAGTTACCTGTAAAATAAATATAAATCCTAAAATAGCTATAATATAATTATAATTTATATTGTAGCTATATTAGGGTTTATTTTACAGGTAAGTATTTAGCTTTAAATAGGAATAATTTATTTAATAAGAGTTAATTTATTTCGTTAGATTTAAATTATATTTAATTTAGGGGAGTGTTAGTGTTAGGGTTAGACTTAGCTTTAGGGGTTAATCCATTTATTACAGTAGCGGCGAGATTAGGTCGGCAGATTAGGGGTTAATAATTGAAGTTAGGTGTCGGCGATGTTAGGGAGGGCAGATTAGGGGTTAATACTATTTATTATAGGGTTATTGAGGCGGGAGTGAGGCGGATTAGGGGTTAATAACTTTATTATAGTAGCGGTGCGGTCCGCTCGGCAGATTAGGGGTTAATAAGTGTAGGCAGGAGGAGGCGACGTTGAGGGGGGCAGATTAGGGGTTAATAAATATAATATAGGGGTCGGCGGTGTTAGGGGCAGCAGATTAGGGGTACATAGCTATAATGTAGGTGGCGGTGTTGTACGGAGCGGCAGATTAGGGGTTAATAATAATATGCAGCGGTCAGCGATAGCGGGGGCGGCAGATTAGGGGTTAATAAATATAATATAGGGGTGTTAGGGGCAGCAGATTAGGGGTACATAGGGATAACGTAGTTAGCGGCAGTGTACGGAGCGGAAGATTAGGGGTTAAAAAATTTAAATATAGTGGTGGCGATGTGGGGGGACCTCGGTTTAGGGGTACATAGGTAGTTTATGGGTGTTAGTGTACTTTAGAGCACAGTAGTTAAGAGCTTTATAAACCGGCGTTAGCCTAGAAAGCTCTTAACTACTGACTTTTTTCTGCGGCTGGAGTTTTGTCGTTAGATTTCTAACGCTCACTTCAGCCACGACCCTAAATACCGGCATTAGAAAGATCCCATTGAAAAGATAGGATACGCAAATGACGTAAGGGGATCTGCGGTATGGAAAAGTCGCGGCTGGAAAGTGAGCGTTAGACCCTTTCCTGACTGACTCCAAATACCGGCGGTAGCCTAAAACCAGCGTTAGGAGCCTCTAACGCTGGTTTTGACGGCTACCGCCCAACTCTAAATCTAGGCCCTAGTTTTTATTTTCTTTCCAAAGTACACAAAATTTTAATAATTCCACCTGGGCGCCCAATTATATCGGGCATTAACTCTCTCACTGCAAATTTTTCTAAATGTGTCGATCAGTTTCTCCAAAAATATGTGAAACGCCTGCCATCTCTTTTTTTTTAAGTCAAATCAAATGGGAAGACAATTATATTATGGTAACAAGTGATGTTACATCTTTGTATCCTATATATAACAAAGGAAAGGAAAGAGGCGCCGTATGTGTGAATCAGTATAACAAACTGGATGAAAGCTTTGTTACATCTTTGTATACCTGCATTGATCATGATCTGGGAAAAACAGCAACACAATTTTTTCTTAAAAGCGACCCAGACATGCGGGACAAACAGATTAATTTTATATTAGAATGTATAGATTTTATTTTAAAAAACAATTATTTTAATTTTGATAAAAAATTATTTTTACAACAAAAGGGGACGGCCATGGGTACCAAGTTCACGCCCAGTTATGCCAATCTCTTCATGGGCCTATTTGAGAAACAGATCATTGAAGAAGGACCATGGGGCGTGAACTTGGTACTATATAAAAGATTTATTGACAATATTTGTATTATTTGGAAAGGGGACAATGAACTTTTAACACTATTTTTAGAATATTTGAACGACAATAAGATGGGCCTTTCTTTTTCCAGTGAAGTAAGTACAAACTAAATTCACTTCCTTGATATAGAGGTAGAAGTCAGAGAGAAAACCCTTAGTACTAGAACATTTCTTTTAAAAGGTTGACTCGAACAACTATGTCTATATAGAGAGTTGTCATTTAGACAAGTGGGTATTTAATATACCAAAAGGGCAATTCATGCGGCTTAGAAAAAATTGCAGCACAATAGAAGATTACCAAGTTCAAGCTTCAGTACTAAAAATACATATATAGAGAGAGGATATCAGGAAAAGGATTTAGATAAAGTTATAGCACAAACTAAATTAATGAACAGAATAGACCTTCTTGCTCCAAAAACCCCCAAACAAACCACAGATAAAGAAGAAGACTGTCAGGTTAGGGAATGTCCAGAAGAAGACCCAAATACTAGGGCGAACTTAAACAACACCCTTACACTCTGAGTTTAATCCAGGTCATGACCCCACAACACCCTCTAAAAAACAATGTACTCACGATATGGAGCAGAGTTAGCCTGAGTCCAAAGGCAACAGGTTATCATGCAGTTTGAGAGTTTACACTGAATAAACAGTATTTGCAGAGTTTAGCAACAGGTTAAAATGCAGTTTGAGAGTTTCACAGAATAAACAGTACTTGCAGTATTTGGCAACAGGATATCAAGCAGTTTGAAGGTTTACACTGAATAAACAGTATTTGCAGAGCTTGGCAACAGAAAATCAGCAGTTAGAGAGTTTTACAGCGAAGTCCGCACAGGAGCCACAAAGAGTAACAAACAAACGGGCACTGAAGAAACAGGAAGCCCAGAATAAAAAGCCTGGTAGTGACATCATCAGGAAGGGGCGGCTCAGACTACCTGCCAATCAAGCACACAGAGAGGACCGCCAGAGCTTCCCAACGGCCGAGCGTGACAGTGTCCCCTCCTCAAGGACCCCTCCGGGGGACCCGACCGGGCCTGGCAGGGTATTTCTTGTGAAAAGACTTGACAAGAGCTGGAGCATGAACATGAAAGGCTGGTTCCTAAGATCGTTCAGAGATAGGATAACCCTTCCAATGGACCAGGTAGTACAGTCGATTGCCCCGTAGCTTGGAATCCAAAATCTGACTGACTTCAAACTCAGAAGTTCCCTCTACGGAAAGTGGAGGAGGTGGTTTACTCTTGATAGAGTACCGGTTGTAGATGACTGGCTTCAGTAAGGAGACATGAAACACTGGATGGATCTTGAGAGTCTTGGGTAAAGCCAGACGGTATTCAGAAGAACAAACTTTGGAAACAATTTGAAAAGGTCCAATGTACTTAGGGTTAAAAGGATGTTTTAGACGTATGAAGATTGGGAATTATTATTAGACAGACTTGAGGTTCGAATAGGAGGACGAAAAGAAGATTTAACAAAGGATCTCTGATTCCTATCTCTCTCCTGAAGACGTTCAGAATGCCGGGCGTCAAGAGTAATACACAAATTGATAAGACCCTCCAATGAATCAGGGAGTTCCCAAAATACAAGTTCATCCTTAAGGCGTTCCCAAAGTCCCTTGCGAAAGGCTGCCTGTAAGGCTCCATGGTTCCAATCAGTTTCTGCGACTAAAGTCCTGAATTCAATAGCATATTGAGCTACCGAAAGGGATCCCTGTCTCAGATCCAACAATCCTGCCTCTGCAGCTGTAGACCTCCCAGGCTTGTCAAAAACAGAAGAAAAAATGGACACAATTAATTCCACATCCTGTAGTAAAGGATCATTCTTCTCTAAAAGAGGAGACACCCAGGCTAGAGCCTTACCCTTCATGAGGGATATAATAAAGGTGATTTTGGAAGTAGAATTGGAAAAAAGTGAGGATTGTTTCTGAAGTGTAAACAACATTGATTAAGGAATCCACGGCATTCTTCAGGATTACGTCATATTTTTCTGGAAGTGGGATTCGTGGTATATACTGTCCAACAGGTTGAGGTGCGTTAAAGACAGCATTGGAGCTAGTAGCAGCTGCAGTAGGAGTCGCCGTAGCTTGATAAGGAGCGGAGAGGTTATGTAGCAGAGCAGTAATCTGGTCAAGCTTGGAATCCAAAGATTGCAAATGAGCAGAATGATTTCCTAGAAGGTGCCCTTGTAGAGCCACAGCCCTGGATAACTCATCAGGGTCCATATTATGGCCCGTTTGTACTGTCAGGTTAGGAAATGTCCAGAAGAAGACCCAAATACTAGGGCGAACTTAAACAACACCCTTGCACTCTGAGTTTAATCCAGGACGTGACCCCACGACAACCTCTAAAAAATAATGTACTCACGATATGGAGCAGAGTTAGCCTGAGTCCAAAGTAATACAAGATATCAGCCAAATAGACTTCTGAGTAAGGAACTGGTTTCAGGAAATGTCTTCCACAGAATCAGGAGAGCAGGGATAGTCCACTTATACTCAAACAGAGGAAGGATAAAACAAGAAACAGTTAATAATGCAGGAGTAGGTAACTTGTTATCAGGCAGTTTGAGGGTTAACACTGTGTAGTCAATCCTTGCAGAGTTTGGCAACAGGTTATCAGGCTGTTGGAGGGTTAATACTGAATAGTCAGTACTTGCAAAGTTAGACAACAGGATATCAGGAGTATAAAGGTTAACACAGATTAATCAGTACTTGCAGAGATTGGCAACAGGTTATCATGCAGTTTGAGAGTTTGCACTGAATAAACAGTATTTGCAGAGTTTGGCAACAAGTTAAAATGCAGTTTGAGAGTTTCACAGAATAAACAGTACTTGCAGTATTTGGCAACAGGATATCAAGCAGTTTGAAGGTTTACACTGAATAAACAGTATTTGCAGAGTTTGGCAACAGGTTAACATGCAGTTTGAGAGTTTCACAGAATAAACAGTACTTGCAGTATTTGGCAACAGGATATCAAGCAGTTTGAAGGTTTACACTGAATAAACAGTATTTGCAGAGCTTGGCAACAGAAAATCAGCAGTTAGAGAGTATCACAGTGAAGTCCTCACAGGAGCCACAAAGAGTAACAAACAAACGGGCACTGAAGAAACAGGAAGCCCGGAATAAAAAGCCTGGTAGTGACATCATCAGGAAGGGGCGGCTCAGACTACCTGCCAATCAAGCACACAGAAAGGACCGCCAGAGCTTCCCAGCGGCCGAGCGTGACAAAGAAAAACTCTTTATACCGTTTGTAACTAAATTTATTGGTCAGCATCAATGTATCAAAAAAATCCTAAATAAACACTGGCACCTCATAAGAAAAGATCATATATTGGGGGACAATGTAAAAATCATCCACATATTATTTTTTTTTAAAAACTGATACCTTAAAAAACTGTCTGGCACCCAGTGAATTCAACAAAAATAAAAATAAACATATAACTAAAGATTTACAAGGGAATAAAGTATGGTACAAAAAAGAAAGAACATATACTGTATCTACCACGAGAGAATTTAAATATACCATTATGGACACTATAAGATGCTCTAATAAGGGCATCATTTATCTTATACAGTGTCCCTGTAAAAGACAATATTTGGGTCAGACCCAAAGAATTTTGCGAGATAGAATAAGAGAACACATGTATAATATCACACACAGGTTTAAAGGACGCTTATTATCTAAACTTTTTCTAGACAAACATAACAGCGATCTCTCTGGTTTTCAATTCTGGGGGATTAAAAAAGTAGATACAAATTGGAGAGGAGGCAAATTTGAAAAACAAATGCTTTATCAAGAAGCAAATCTAATCTTTGAATTTGGGAGTCTGACCCCTGAAGGATTAAACGCTGAGCTTGATTTAAAACCATTTCTTTAAATGCAATTAATCAGATTTTAGAAGAATACCCAAACAAGCAAGTAAATACATTTGTACATACCCATGTTGTGTACATATGTATCATACACCTTAGTCATTATAGGAAGTAAAAATATTGATTCATATGTCTTGTACAAATATATATTTTGTATATATTTTTTATATCTATAACCTCACTAAAATATACTCATCAAAATATTTTCATCTATATATTTATTTAGGCTCATCATAAGTATTATATACAGCACATTGGGTCACATATTTATGTTATATATGTGATCTATTATTTCGGTTTTATGCCTAATTGTCCATTTAAGAACTTTACATAGCATATATTATATTATTATTATTATTTTTATGTGATAATCGTTCATAATCATTTAATTAATTATGTTATTTTATTGTATATAACATCATTTGTTTTTATATTATATCATGTTTCTTTTTATGGATACATGAGAATGTATTTTATAATTGGCCTAAGACAGATACTTTTCTAGTAAGGAATTTGCTACTCTGAATAAAAAATCCACAACACCTGGTGTGACCACTCTCACAAATGGAATCACTGGTCTATAAAAGTAAGCCTTACACCATACAGGTTATCTTGATAAAGGCTTCTAAGAAAGCTGAAACATGTAGATGTGACCTGACTGATACCTGCAATCTACAAATCCCTATTTTCAGAGCGCTTTGTGAAGAAGAAGAAGAAGAAGAAGATGAAGAAGGGAATCATTTGAACACTGCATAGGTACTGCAGGAGGATTACAGTTGAAGAAACTCTGTGATTGGCTTAACTTACCTGTGTGACACCAGAACCCAGAAGTGTAAGAGATGATACACACAAGGCAGACGCCGCCGCAAGCGTTTCGTGGAAGTCACTTGGAGGTGGAAGGTAGCTGTAAGGAGCAATTTCTACTGTGGGGTAAGATTATCTTTAGCCCCTAAAGGACTGTACAAAGTGAAGAAAGGCAAGTAATATATACCAAAGACATATACTTTTGAAGAGCATTAGGGGCCCCACTAATATAAAGAACGGATACGAGTGGCACACTGTGTTCCAAATTAGATTATATTTGCATGCAACTTGGATGAACTGATAATACTTGTTTCTATCAAGAATATTAGTTGTCTTGGCCTTTTATTCAGCATTTACCAGCATTTATCAGCTCTCTCTTTTTCAAAAAAGATTGTTTTATTGATTATATGCATAGCAGTTTAAATCATTTATTCATTTTATTGGTATTATGTGTTAAATAGGCATATTTTAGAATTCTATAATTTTACCAGTGGTTGAGATTGTATTTATTTTTGTGGATCCATTGTTTAAATTTTGATATATTCCTACCCTGGCCGATGCGCATCTTTTGTGGCTTACTAGTATTCATTATTTGGGAAGGTTGTAGAGACCATTTCCTTTTTTTAAGATGCTTTACACATCTGAGAGTGGATTTTGTGTTTTTATTAATTAAATTACATTTGCAATTAAATTCACAGATATTGTTACACTTTGAAACATAACTGTATCATATTAGATTCGCAAATAGCAAAAACGTTACACATTGAAACATAACTGTGCAGCATAGTTATAATTCATGGTTATCTGACTGTGTGACATGACTGTCATGGTATATCAGACAAACAGGCTGCAATGTTAGCAATATCTGTATTAATAATAAGAAAGTGTGTACCTCCGGCCAACTACCTATTTATAGATATTAGATGCCCATATTGAGATATATCTATGATCATTAGGTAAGGGGAGTAATGTCTAACACCAGAAGTTTATCGAATCAAATTCTGAATTAAGGCCCCTAGGGACCCTCCTTGTATTTAGCCTATGAATCTAGAAAACTTCACGTTTAGATAAAAGGGTGCATCTGTCCCCACCTCTGGTATCAGTTCTAACCACTTCTATTATAGACCATGTTAAAGATCTTGTTTCTTTGTTATGTTTGGTCTTGAAGTGCTGAACCAGAGGTGTTGACAGGTCACCCTATTTGATGTTGCAAAGGTGTTCCCTTATCCTAGATCTCATTTCTTGGGTCATGAGACGTACGTACTGAATTTCACACTCATTGCAACCAAGGAGGTAAACAGCATATGTGGATCTGCAGTTGTAACATGCTTTGTGTTCAAAAACTTCTCCTGTTGTTGCACTTTTAAAACCATTGCCCACTTCCAAAAATTCACAGGCTATGGAATTAGAATAGCTACACTTGTAGACCCCCTTGAATCTAAGCCAAGAGCTCTGTTGTGTCCCCTGTGATCTCAATTGTGTGGGTATAACTGTTTTGCCTATTGTTCTTCCTCATCTAAAAGCAACATCAACCAAACTGCTTTTAGAAGAGGGAGATGTTTGCGTACAATATTGCAAATGCGATGATACTGCCTACTGTACAGTTTGACAAAGGTTACTCCATTAAATACCTTATTACTGGTTCCAAACCTTTCCTTATCTTTTAAAAGCTTGGACCTATCCAAACTCGTAACTTCATTGCTCACCTTCTTAATATGTCTTTTCTCATACCCCCTTTTCTGAAATCTTTCAGATAGCTCTTCTGCACTCTTGTCACTAGTGCAATTTCTCCTCAAACGAGTGAACTGCCCTTTAAGCACTGAATTGAATACCCTTTTAGGGTGGCAGCTTTGGGCATGGAGAAGTGTATTCCCTGTAATGGTCTTTCTGTATAATTCCAATTCTACTCCTCCCTCTTTAGATCCTTTCAGGGTGACATCCAAAAGGTTAATAGTTTTTCCCCATATTCATATGTGAATTGTAAGCCTAATGTATTAATATTGAGTGTTTCCACAAAATGTGCCGTCTGTTAATAACTATTTACTAACTAGTTTAACTAGTTAAAATAAATACAAATTTACCCGTAAAATAAAAATAAAACCTAAGATAGCTACAATGTAACTATTAGTTATATTGTAGCTAGCTTAGGTTTTATTTTATAGGTAAGTTTATATTTAGTTTTAAAAAAGAATTATTTAGGTAATAATTGTAAGTTTAATTTAGATTTATTTTAATTATATTCAAGTTAGGGGGTGTTATGGTTATGCTTAGGATTACGTTAGGGTTAGGTTTAGGGGTTAATATATTTATGTAGTGTTAGTGATGTGGGAGGCCAGAGGTTTAGGGGTTAATAACTTTAGTATAGTGGCGGCGACATTGGGGACAGCAGATTAGGGGATAATAAGTGTAATGTAGGTGGCGGCGATGTTAGGGGTAGCAGATTAGGGGTTAATAACTTTATGTAGGTATAGGTGATGTTGGGGCAGCAGATTAGGGTTTAATAATTATAATGTAGGGGGCGGCAGATTAGGGGTGATGTGTTTTTTTTGTTAGGGTGTTAGATTTAAACATAACTTTTTCTTTCCCCATAGACATCAATGGGGCTGAGTTACGGAGCTTTTGTTTCCGCAATATAGACCGTGCAGAGTTACATACTCACTGTCAATTGTTTTGAACACAACAAGGGGGTGTGATGGCCGGCTAAGGCTTCATTTGCACACAATATTGCTGATTCATCTTTGAATCGCTTTTGGCTTAGCAAGCAGCATAGACATCAATGGGGCTGCGTTACGGAGCTTTTGTTTCCGCGATCGCAGGTGTTAGGCTTTTTTTTGCCCATTGATGTCTATGGGGAAATCGTGCACGAGCACATCAAAGCAACGCTTGTATTTCGGTGCGGTATGGAGCTCAAAGCCACCATATCGCCTGCACAAGCCTGCTTTTTTAAAGCTGTAATAGCAGCGCTATAGGGAGGTGAAATAACAATGCTTTTGTGGCGCTCATTAATTTCCCTATAGCGCTCAAAAGTCGTAATTTAGCTGATAGATATTAATCTGTATTAGCAGTCAGACAGGATCGCATTCCAGGCTTTGATGAATTCAACATCTTCTACTTGAAACGTGGGAAACTTATTAATGCGTAGTCCACGTGGTATTAAACCCAATTTTTGGTATTTTTGCATAGTCCAGATATCCCA
Organism: Bombina bombina; assembly: GCF_027579735.1. Lineage (NCBI taxonomy): Eukaryota > Metazoa > Chordata > Amphibia > Anura > Bombinatoridae > Bombina > Bombina bombina. Next base: position 939,228,837 of record NC_069503.1, read on the forward strand.
CTTCAGATGATTTTCTTTTATTATGAAATATTCTCGCCTAGATTACGAGTTGTGCGTTAGGGTAAAAAAGCAGCGTTAAGAGGTCCTAACGATGCTTTTTTATGCCCGCTGGTATTACGAGTCTTGAAGGTTTAGGGTCACTGCACACTTCTTTGGCCTTACCGCAAAACAACTTACGTAAACTTTGTAAAGTCTTTTCTCTATGGGACTTCCATAGCACTGATATTACGAGTCTGTCCTGGGAGGCCAAAAAGTGAGCGGTACACCCTACCCTGTCAAGATCCCTAACGCATTTAAAAGTCAGTAGTTATGAGTTTTATGGTACAACGCCGTAATATAAAACTCATAACTAAAGTGCTAAAAAGTACACTAACACCCATAAACTACCTATTAACCCCTAAACCGAGGCCCTCCCGCATCGCAAACACTATAATAACATTTTTAACCCCTAATCTGCCGCTCAGGACACCGCTGACACCTACATTATATGTATTAACCCCTAATCTGCTGCCCCCAACATCGCTGACACCTACATACTATTTATTAACCCCTAATCTGCTGCCCCCAATGTCGCTGCAACCTACCTACATTTATTAACCCCTAATCTGCCGCCCCCAATGTAGCCGCCACTATATTAAAGTTATTAACCCCTAAACCTAAGTCTAACCCTAACCCTAACACCCCCTAACTTAAATATAATTAAAATAAATCTAAATAAAATTACTATCATTAACTAAATTATTCCTATAATCATAATGTAGGTGTCGGCGATGTCGGGGCGGCATATTAGGGGTTAATAAGTGTAAGATTAGGGGTGTTTAGACTCAGGGTTCATGTTAGGGTGTTAGGTGTAGACATAACTTTTATTTCCCCATAGGAATCAATGGGGCTGCGTTAAGGAGTTTTACACTGCTTTTTTGCAGGTGTTAGACTTTTTTTCAGCCGGCACTCCCCGTTGATTCCTATGGGGAAATCGTGCACGAGCACGTACGACCAGCTCACCGCTGACTTAAGCAGCGCTGGTATTGGAGTGCGGTAATGAGCAAAATTTTGCTCAACGCTCACTTCTTGTCTTTTAACGACGGGTTTCTAAAAACTCGTAATACCAGCGCTGTAGGAAAGTGAGCGGTGAGACAAAACTGCTCGTTCGCACCGCACAGCCTCTAATGCAAAACTCGTAATCTAGGCCTCTGTTTCTTCAAACAATATACTCAGGGTAAATTTGTAACGATCTGTTACAAAAAGGTTTTCCATTTCCAACTCATCCCTGCGTGAGAAGTGAATAATAGTTCAATGTCCCATCCTTATTTGTATTCATATCCATGTTAAGTATGCTAATTGTCTGAGCCTAACAAACCTGAGTTGAATGTGAGTAGTGCACGCAGCTAAGATCGCCGGGAAAGTACAACGTGAGTGTAAAATAGAAAGAGTTCTGCAGCACCTACTTTCCAAAGTTCAAGTATGGAACCAACTGTTGCTGCTCGCTAAGCCAAAAGCGATACAAAGATGAATCAGCAATATTATGTGCAAATGAAGCCTTAGCTGTCCGTCACACCCCCTTGTTGTGTTCATAACAGTTGACAGTGAGTATGTATCTCTGCGCGGTCTATGTGGGACACGCCCCCCGGCAGCGCGTGATCAAGCAGAAGTTTGGTAGGGGAGAGTTACTGAATGAGGGGAAGGACCGCTTCAACAGAAGTCTGTGTAAGTACAACGGATGCCAAGGTGGCTTGGAGGCGGCTCCCTTAGGACCGGCACAGGGACTTCACACCAAACTGTAAGTGAGGGTAATAATTCTTTGCCCACATAGACCGCGCAGAGATACATAACCACTGTCAACTGTTTTGAACACATCAAGGGGGTGTGACGGACAGCTAAGGCTTCATTTGCACACAATATTGCTGATTCATCTTTGTATCGCTTTTGGCTTAGCGAGCAGCAACAGTTGGTTCCACACTTAAACTTTGGAAAGTAGGTGCTGCGGAACTTTTTCTATTTTAGTCAAAAATAAACGTTATGATTTAAAAAGGGCATGTAATTTTAAACAATGTTTCAAAAAAATTTTTATTATCAAATTTGCTTTGTTCTCTTGGTATTCTTAGTTGAAAGCTAAACCTAGGTAGGTTCATATGCTAATTTCTTAGCCCTTGAAGGCCGCCTCTTATCTTATCATTTTGACAGTTTTTCACAACTAGAGGACATTAGTTCATGTGTGCTATATAGATAACATTGTGCTCACGCACGTGGAGTTACCTAGGAGCCAGCACTGATTGGCTAAAATGCAAGTCTGTCAAAAGAACTGAAATAAGGGGGTAGTCTGCAGAGGCTTAGATACAAGATAATAAAAGAGGTAAAAAGTGTATTAATATAACTGTGTTGGTTATGTAAAACTGGGGAATGGGTAATAAATGGATTTTCTATCTTTTTAAACAATAACAATTCTGGTGTAGACCGTCCCTTTAACATAATCATAAATAAAATTATCATTCTTAATACTTTGCATTCCTTTGCAATAAACGACTACCTAAAGTTTTGACCCATGGAAATGACCAAATTCTTTATATTTTCTCCAGTTATGATTTGCCAAACTATCTGCCGCTGTTTTAAAGGGACAGTGCAGTCAAAATTAACTTTCGTGATTACAATAGGGCATGCAATTTTAAACAACTTTCCAATTTACTTTTATAATTTAATTTGCTTTGCTCTCTTGCTAAACTTTGTTGAAAGCTAAACCTAGGTAGACTCATATGCTAATTTCTAAGCCATTGAACTGCCTCTTATCTCAGTGGATTTTGACAGTTATATACTTCTAGCTCATGTGTGTCATATAGATAACCTTGTGCTCACACCTGTGGAGTTATTTAAGGGTCAGCACTGATTGGCTTAAATGCAAGACTATCAAAAGAACTGAGATATTGCTGCTTGTATCTTCAGCAAGTGAAATGCATATTCTTTTGGGTTGAGGTGAGGTGACTGACTCAGCCACTGAGGAATATGCCACTTCTTTGCCTTGAAAAGCTCTTTGATTGCTTTCACAGTATGTTTTGGGTCATTATCTATTTGTACTGTAAAGTGTTGTCCTATAACTTCAGCAGCATTTGGGTGAATCTGAGCAGACAGCATAGCCCTATACACTTCAGTATTCATCCAGCTGCTAAAACTAGTGACTCAGTTCCATTAACAGCCATAAATACCCATGTCATAAGACTGCCTGCCATTATATTTTATATGGTGGTGTGGTATGCATCAGGGGGTCGATCCGATATAAATCGTCGCCCGCAAAAGCCGGCGACGCCAATATTTACGCTGATTTGGTATCCTATATACGGCGTAACCTAGAAGTTACGCGCGTATATTTCTGCCGTCGCCCGTAGTTTTTTGGGCCATAGGCAGGTATACCAAACCAGCGTAGTTTGGTATCCAATATGCAGCGTAAGGACTTACGTGGCGAAAATGGAGAAAACTTACTCCATTTTCACCTCGCCACAAAAAGCAGCCGTAAGAAGCCTTACGCTGACTATTGGAGCCCCGTAACTCCCTAAACTAACTAGAAAATAAACCTAACACCTAACGCATGTGCAATGTCTATCTCCCTGTCAACCGCGATCTTCTAAAATAAACCTAACACCTAACGCATGCGCAATGTCTATCTCCCTGTCAACCGCGATCTGCTAAATAAAACCTAACACCTAACGCATGCGCAATGTCTATCTACCTGTCAACCGCGATCCCCCCCCCCGAAATCCCTAATAAAGTTATTAACCCCTAAACCGCCGCTCCCGGACCCCGCCGCCATCTACATAAACTAACCCCCTACTGTGAGCCCCTAAAACCGCCGCCATCTACCTTATCTATCCCCTAATCTGACCCCTTACACCGCCGCCACCTATATAAAAATTATTAACCCCTAATCTAATCCCCCTATACCGCCGCCAGCTATATTAATATTATTAACCCCTAATTTAAGCCCCTTACACCGCCGCCATCTCTATTAAAATGATTAACCCCTAATTTAATCTACCTACCCCGCCGCCAGCTATATTATCTATATTAACCCTAAGTATATTCTAGTTAATATAGTTATTACATTATATATATTAACTATATTAATATATTAATATATTAAGGGTTAATATAGTTAATATAGTTACTATAGTATTTATATTAACTATATTAACTCTATCTAACCCTAACTAAATTTATATTAAATTAATCTAATTCATTTATAAACTAAAATATTCCTATTTAAATCTAAATACTTACCTATAAAATAAACCCTAAGATAGCTACAATATAATTAATAATTACATTGTAGCTATGTTAGGGTTAATATTTATTTTACAGGTAAATTGTTAATTATTTTAACTAGGTATAATAGATATTAAATAGTTATTAACTATTTAATATCTACCTAGTTAAAATAATTACCCAATTACCTGTAAAATAAATCCTAACCTAAGTTATAAATACACCTACACTATCAATAAATTTAATAAACTACAAACATCTATCTAAAAATACAATTAAATTAACTAAACTAAATTACAAAAAAAAAAAAACACTAAATTACAAAAAATAAAAAAAAGATTACAAGATTTTTAAGCTAATTACACCTATTCTAAGCCCCCTAATAAAATAATAAACCCCCAAAATAAAAAAAATTCCCTGCCCTATTCTAAATTAAACAAATTTCAAAGCTCTTTACCTTACCAGCCCTTAAAAGGGCCTTTTGTGGGGCATGCCCCAAAGAATTCAGCTCTTTTGCATACAACAAATACAATACCCCCCCCCCCCCATTACAACCCACCACCCACATACCCCTATTCTAAAACCACCCAAACCCCCCTTAAAAAAGCCTAACACTACCCCCCTGAAGATCTCCCTACCTTGTCTTCACCACACCGGGCCGAACTCCTGATCCGATCCGGGCGATGTCTTCCTCCAAGCGGCAAAGAAGAATTCTTCCTCCGGCGATGTCTTCCTCCAAGCGGCAAAGAAGAATTCTTCCTCCGGTGACGTCTTCCTCCAAGCGGCAGCAAAGTCTTCATTCTTCCGGCGGCATCTTCAATCTTCTTTCTTCGCTCCGCCGCCGCGGAGCATCCATCCCAGCCGACTGCTGTACTACGAATGAGGTACCTTTAAATGACGTCATCCAAGATGGCGTCCGCCGAATTCCGATTGGCTGATAGGATTCTATCAGCCAATCGGAATTAAGTTAGAAAAATCTGATTGGCTGATTGAATCAGCCAATCAGATTCAAGTTCAATCCGATTGGCTGATCCAATCAGCCAATCAGATTGAGCTCGCATTCTATTGGCTGTTCCGATCAGCCAATAGAATGCGAGCTCAATCTGATTGGCTGATTAACCCCTAAATCTTATCTGGCCTTCCTATTCTTGAACATTACCAAATGCTCTGCATTTACTTTCATTAAAGGGACAGTTTACCTCAAAACTTTGTCTCCTTTCATTTGTTCCCAATAATCCATTTTACCTGCTAGACGGCTAGATTTAGAGTTTTGTCGGTAACGACCCGAAAAGCTAACGCCGGCTTTTTTCTGGCCGCACCATAAAAATAACTCTGGTATTGAGAGTCCACATAAAGGCTGCGTTAGGCTCCAAAAAAGGAGCGTAGAGCATATTTAACGCAGCTTCAACTCTCGATACCAGAGTTGCTTACGGACGCGGCCAGCCTCAAAAACGTGCTCGTGCACGATTCCCCCATAGGAAACAATGGTGCTGTTTGAGCTGAAAAAAAACCTAACACCTGCAAAAAAGCCGCGTTCAGCTCCTAACGCAGCCCCATTGTTTGCTATGCGGAAACACTTCCTACGTCTGCACCTAACACTCTAACATGTACCCCGAGTCTAAACACCCCTAACCTTACACTTATTAACCCCTAATCTTCCGCCCCCGCTATCGCTGACCCCTGCATATTATTATTAACCCCTAATCTGCTGCTCCGTAAACCGCCACTACTTACATTATCCCTATGTACCCCTAATCTGCTGCCCTAACATCGCCGACCCCTATATTATATTTATTAACCCCTAATCTGCCCCCCACAACATCGCCTCCACCTGCCTACACTTATTAACCCCTAATCTGCCGACCGGAGCGCTACTATAATAAAGTTATTAACCCCTAATCCGCCTCACTAACCCTATAATAAATAGTATTAACCCCTAATCTGCCCTCCCTAACATCGCCGACACCTAACTTCAATTATTAACCCCTAATCTGCCGACTGGAGCTCACCGCTATTCTAATAAATGTATTAACCCCTAAAGCTAAGTCTAACCCTAACACTAACAACCCCCTAAATTAAATATAATTTAAATCTAACGAAATTAATTAACTCTTATTAAATAAATTATTCCTATTTAAAGCTAAATACTTACCTGTAAAATAAATCCTAATATAGCTACAATATAAATTATAATTATATTATAGCTATTTTAGGATTAATATTTATTTTACAGGTAACTTTGTATTTATTTTAACCAGGTACAATAGCTATTAAATAGTTAAGAACTATTTAATAGCTAAAATAGTTAAAATAATTACAAAATTACCTGTAAAATAAATCCTAACCTAAGTTACAATTAAACCTAACACTACACTATCAATAAATTAATTAAATAAAATACCTATAATTATCTACAATTAAACCTAACACTACACTATCAATAAATAAATTAAATACAATACCTACAAATAAATACAATGAAATAAAAATCTAAAGTACAAAAAATAAAAAAGAACTAAGTTACAAAAAATAAAAAAATATTTACAAACATAAGAAAAATATTACAACAATTTTAAACTAATTACACCTACTCTAAGCCCCCTAATAAAATAACAAAGCCCCCCAAAATAAAAAAAATGCCCTACCCTATTCTAAATTACTAAAGTTCAAAGCTCTTTTACCTTACCAGCCCTGAACAGGGCCCTTTGCGGGGCATGCCCCAAGAAGTTCAGCTCTTTCAGCCAATCAGAATCAAGTTCAATCCGATTGGCTGATCCAATCAGCCAATCGGATTGAACTTGATTCTGATTGGCTGATTCCATCAGCCAATCAGAATTTTCCTACCTTAATTCCGATTGGCTGATAGAATCCTATCAGCCAATCGGAATTCGAGGGACGCCATCTTGGATGACGTCATTTAAAGGAACCGTCATTCGTCGTTCAGTCGTCGGCCAGGATGGATGTTCCGCGTCGGCGGTCTTCAGGATCCTGCCGCTCCGCTCCGGATGGATGACCATAGAAGATCCCGCTTGGATGAAGACTTCAATCGGATGGAAGACCTCTTCTGCCCCGCTTGGATGAAGACTTCAGCCGGATCATGGACCTCTTCAGCCCCCCGCTTGGGCTTGGATCAGGACATCGGAGGAGCTCTTCTGGATCGATCGGTGAACCTGGTATGGTGAAGATAAGGTAGGAAGATCTTCAGGGGCTTAGTGTTAGGTTTATTTAAGGGGGGTTTGGGTTAGATTAGGGGTATGTGGGTGGTGGGTTGTAATGTTGGGGGGGTATTGTATGTTTTTTTTTACAGGCAAAAGAGCTGAACTTCTTGGGGCATGCCCCGCAAAGGGCCCTGTTCAGGGCTGGTAAGGTAAAAGAGCTTTGAACTTTAGTAATTTAGAATAGGGTAGGGCATTTTTTTATTTTGGGGGGCTTTGTTATTTTATTAGGGGGCTTAGAGTAGGTGTAATTAGTTTAAAATTGTTGTAATATTTTTCTTATGTTTGTAAATATTTTTTTTATTTTTTGTACTTTAGATAGTTTATTTCATTGTAGTTATTTGTAGGTATTGTATTTAATTTATTTATTGATAGTGTAGTGTTAGGTTTAATTGTAGATAATTATAGGTATTTTATTTAATTAATTTATTGATAGTGTAGTGTTAGGTTTAATTGTAACTTAGGTTAGGATTTATTTTACAGGTAATTTTGTAATTATTTTAACTATTTTAGCTATTAAATAGTTCTTAACTATTTAATAGCTATTGTACCTGGTTAAAATAAATACAAAGTTACCTGTAAAATAAATATTAATCCTAAAATAGCTATAATATAATTATAATTTATATTGTAGCTATATTAGGATTTATTTTACAGGTAAGTATTTAGCTTTAAATAGGAATAATTTATTTAATAAGAGTTAATTAATTTCGTTAGATTAAAATTATATTTAATTTAGGGGGGTGTTAGTGTTAGGGTTAGACTTAGCTTTAGGGGTTAATACATTTATTAGAATAGCGGTGAGCTCCAGTCGGCAGATTAGGGGTTAATAATTGAAGTTAGGTGTCGGCGATGTTAGGGAGGGCAGATTAGGGGTTAATATTATTTATTATAGGGTTAGTGAGGCGGATTAGGGGTTAATAACTTTATAATAATAGCGGTGCGGTCCGCTCGGCAGATTAGGGGTTAATAAGTGTAGGCAGGTGGAGGCGACGTTGATGGGGGCAGATTAGGGGTTAATAAATATAATATAGGGGTCGGCGGTGTTAGGGGCAGCAGATTAGGGGTACATAAGTATAACGTAGGTGGCGGTGCTTTGCGGTCGGCAGATTAGGGGTTAATTATTGTAGGTAGCTGGCTGCGACGTTGTGGGGGGCAGGTTAGGGGTTAATAAATATAATATAGGGGTCGGCAGTGTTAGGGGCAGCAGATTAGGGGTACATAAGTATAACGTAGGTGGCGGTCGGCAGATTAGGGGTTAAAAAAATTGAATCGAGTGGCGGCGATGTGGGGGGACCTCGGTTTAGGGGTACATAGGTAGTTTATGGGTGTTAGTGTACTTTAGAGCACAGTAGTTAAGAGCTTTATGAACCGGCGTTAGCCCAGAAAGCTCTTAACTACTGACTTTTTTCCTGCGGCTGGAGTTTTGTCGTTAGATGTCTAACGCTCACTTCAGACACGACTCTAAATACCGGAGTTAGAAAAATCCCATTGAAAAGATAGGATACGCAATTTACTTAAGGGGATCTGCGGTATGGAAAAGTCGCGGCTGAAAAGTGAGCGTTAGACCCTTTTTTTAATGACTCCAAATACCGGAGGTAGCCTAAAACCAGCGTTAGGAGCCTCTAACGCTGGTTTTCACGGCTACTGCCCAACTCTAAATCTAGGCCAGAGTGTTTTAAATTGATTACAAATATCTCCTAAGCCTTTATATTGGCATTTAAAATTGCTGATTTATCCTGTAGTATCCCTACCTATACTGAAAGTTTCTTTACCTAGGTATAGGCCATTGAGTAACTATATAAACACAGACAGCAGAATAAATTACACTTAGAGTGGAAAGAGGAAGAGATAAAGCTCTAAAATGTTAATTTTTCAATTGTTCTTTCTAAGTATTGTACAGAGATAAGAAAGGGAAGCATTTGAGTAATAAGATAATGAGATCTGATCACACTGCAAGCTTAGCCTATTTTGATGGGCTGTGGTTTTAAAGAGCAAATCCAGCTATTTATTTTGCAAAAAGAAGCACAAATACACAGTTTCTCATACATTTTATATGCTGCTGCTGGTATAACAAGTCATGGGAACACATTCAGGGAAAAACAATCTTACAGTGAGTGAAATGTCCCTTTAATTCTTCTATTGATTGTAGACGTTGACAATGATACACCTGCCTCCTGGAGAGTGTTCTTGATGTTGTGAAGGGGTTTTTCTTCACCAAGTATTGGATTTTGCAATCATCCACCGCCGTTTTCTTCTGTGGTAGTCAAGGCCTTTCAGTTTTGTTTTGACGTCACCAGTGTGATCCTTATTTTTAATAATGTATTTATTTGGCCACTCCTAATATTGAGAGTTAAATTGATGGTAAACTTACTGTTAAAGCACAATTTATTTTAAATCTGTGACCTGTTTATATATATATATATATATATATATATATATATAAATATAAATTAATATTGAAAATGTGCTAAAATTGTTAAATTCATTCTGATTATTTTAACCCGCCTGTCCCCTCAATGTTCTCTTATTTTTCTTGCTACTCAGCCAATCTTGTTTCTAGCCATAGGGCTTCCATAAATCTATGAGCTTTGTGACGTTGCAGAACTGCTCATGCCATCTGATTGGCTTACAGTTTTCTGATCTGGATAGTCCTTGTGCGAGTGCATGTATCTCACGTGCAGTAACAGCCAAAAGGGATTCCTGTTTACATAGCTATATCACTGTTTACAAGTTACTGTTAAAGACAGAGACTATGTGGATGTGCATTAATAAGAATATTGGGAACGCGCTTTGCAGTCTATGTAGAGAGTGGTTGGGACTGCTCTCTACGTCACTACTCTAGTCTACCTAGTTAAAATAAATACAAACTTAGCTGTGAAATAAAAATAAAACCTAAGATAGATACAATATAACTATTAGTTATGTTGTAGCTAGCTTAGGGTTTATTTTACAGGTAAGTATTTAGTTTTAAATATTAATTATTTAGTTATTAATTGTAGGTTTTATTTAGAATTATTTTAAGTATGTTAAAGTTAGGGGTGTTAGGGTTAGGGTTAGACTTAGGGTTAGGTTTAGTGGTTAATATATTTATTTAGTGTTAGTGATGTGGGAGGCCAGAGGTTTAGGGGTTAATAACTTTAGTATAGTGGCGGTGGTGACGTTGGGGGCGGCAGATTAGGGGTTAATACATTTATGTAGGTGGCGGCGACATTGGGGGTGGCAGATTAGGGGTTAATAGATTTATGTAGGTGGCGGCGACATTGGGGGCGGCAGATTAGGGGTTAATAAGTGTAATGTAGGTGTCGGGGGTGGCAGATTAGGGGTGTTTAGACTCAGGGTTTATGTTAGGGTGTTAGGTTTAAACATACATTTTCTTTCCCCATAGACATCAATGGGGCTGCGTTACGGAGATTTACGCTCCGTCATTGCAGATGTTAGGCTTTTTTTAGCCGGCTCTCCCCATTAATGCCTATGGGGAATTCGTGCACGAGCACGTCAAAGCAGCTCAAAGCAGCGCTGGTATTTGTGTGCAGTATGGATCTCAATGCTGCCATATTGCCCACAAACGTTTTTTTTGCAAACCTGTAATAGCAGCGCTATTAAAGGTGAGCGGTGGAAATAACTTGCAAGTTATCACCGAGCCACTCATAACGCAAAACTCGTAATCTGGCTGTATATATGTAATGAAAAATGATCAATAAAAAATATTTAAACATAATTCTACCACTCCTGATGGTCTCCACCAATACTTATTTTATACATGTTTATTTATTAAAGGGACACTGAACCCAATTTTTGTCTTTTGTGATTCAGATAGAGCATGCAATTTTAAGCAACTTTCTAATTGACTCCTATTATCAAATTGTCTTCATTCTCTTGGTATCTTTATTTGAAATGCAAGAATGTAAGTTTAGATGCCGGCCCATTTATGGTGAACAAACTGGGTTGTTCTTGCTGATTGGTGAATAAATTCACCTACCAATAAACAAGTGCTTTCCATGGTCTGAACCCAAAAAATAGCTTAGATGCCTTCCTTTTCAAATAAAGAAAGCAAGAGAATGAAGAAAAATTGATAATAGGTGTAAATCAGAAAGTTGCTTAAAATTGCATGCTCTATCTGAATCACGAAAGAAAAAATTTAGGTTCAATGTCGCTTTAATTTAATTTATTAATTACAAAATGTTTCTGTAGTGTAGCAGTGTCCCCCTCACCCATCCAATCGATCATGCTTTAGGGCCATTTTAACTTCTCAAAATCCCTATTCTATAGTGTAGTGGATCCCTCCCTCTATGTAAACAACTGTCTGCAGTGTAGTGATCCTGCTTCTGCCCTCCCACCCCCCTCTGCTGATGCACCCACTAATGGCACCACCGCAAGCACCACCCACTAATGGCACCACCGCAAGCCGATGCAAACAGTCAATGAGGCCAATTTATTAAAGGTCTTGCGGATCTGATCCGACAGTGCGCTGCTGGTACAACCCCGCCCCCTGCAGACTCGCGGCCAATCGGCCGCCAGCAGGGGGGTGTCAATCAACCAAATCGTATTCGATCTGGTTGAATTCCGGCGATTCCTGTCCACCTCATCAGAGCAGGCGGACAGGGTTATGGAGCAGCAGTCTTTAGACCGCTGCTTCATAACTGCTGTTTTCTGGTGAGTCTGAAGACTCGCCAGAAACACGGCCCTTCAAGCTCCGTTCGGAGCTTGATAGATAGGCCTCCATGTTTGTATCAGTGATCTGTCTTCATATGGTAACAGAAGCACAATCAGCACTCTCTTACCATATGAAGACAGATGCCTTCTGCCTCTGGCTGCAGTCTTTGCTACCAGAGCTGCCAGCTGGGACCTCAGCATGAGGCAGAAGGTAGGACGTAGCTACTATGTCAACAGGATATGCTGGGCAAAGTACCCTGTGATCTAGCAATAAATAAATAAATATATATGGAAATTATGAGGTTGATCAAAATCTATTGGCTGATAATCATTTCCATGTAAAAAAGCTGATAAGTAATTTTGATGCTGGGACTATTACAAACAGCTATTTTCATTTTATGGGCAGCTTTTCATTTTTTTAGTTGGTTAAAATTGTCCCTATACTTAAAGTGACATGATAACTACGCAAAATCACGTAATATCATTTTAACATCTCATCAGAGTATGCGCTCTGCAAGCAGTTATCCTTCAGGTATGCTTTTTACTGATATCAGCATGGTAAAAAAACAACAACCAATTAGCATCATCAGTTCACACTTCGCTCTACTGTGATCTAGTGGAATATTACCATCATTTTGCAAGGTTTTGATAGTAAACACCCTGACCAATCACATTTGTGCAGTTAATTTATGCAGGAATATATTTTCATTGCTAAATATATACAGGGAGTGCAGAATTATTAGGCAAATGAGTATTTTGACCACATCATCCTCTTTATGCATGTTGTCTTACTCCAAGCTGCATAGGCTCGAAAGCCTACTACCAATTAAGCATATTAGGTGATGTGCATCTCTGTAATGAGAAGGGGTGTGGTCTAATGACATCAACACCCTATATCAGGTGTGCATAATTATTAGGCAACTTCCTTTCCTTTGGCAAAATGGGTCAAAAGAAGGACTTGACAGGCTCAGAAAAGTCAAAAATAGTGAGATATCTTGCAGAGGGATGCAGCACTCTTAAAATTGCAAAGCTTCTGAAGCGTGATCATCGAACAATCAAGCGTTTCATTCAAAATAGTCAATAGTCAACAGGGTCGCAAGAAGTGTGTGGAAAAACCAAGGCGCAAAATAACTGCCCATGAACTGAGAAAAGTCAAGCGTGCAGCTGCCAAGATGCCACTTGCCACCAGTTTGGCCATATTTCAGAGCTGCAACATCACTGGAGTGCCCAAAAGCACAAGGTGTGCAATACTCAGAGACATGGCCAAGGTAAGAAATGCTGAAAGACGACCACCACTGAACAAGACACACAAGCTGAAACGTCAAGACTAGGCCAAGAAATATCTCAAGACTGATTTTTCTAAGGTTTTATGGACTGATGAAATGAGAGTGAGTCTTGATGGGCCAGATGGATGGGCCCGTGGCTGGATTGGTAAAGGGCAGAGAGCTCCAGTCCGACTCCAGACGCCAGCAAGGTGGAGGTGGAGTACTGGTTTGGGCTGGTATCATCAAAGATGAGCTTGTGGGGCCTTTTCGGGTTGAGGATGGAGTCAAGCTCAACTCCCAGTCCTACTGCCAGTTTCTGGAAGACACCTTCTTCAAGCAGTGGTACAGGAAGAAGTCTGCATCCTTCAAGAAAAACATGATTTTCATGCAGGACAATGCTCCATCACACGCGTCCAAGTACTCCACAGCGTGGCTGGCAAGAAAGGGTATAAAAGAAGAAAATCTAATGACATGGCCTCCTTGTTCACCTGATCTGAACCCCATTGAGAACCTGTGGTCCATCATCAAATGTGAGATTTACAAGGAGGGAAAACAGTACACCTCTCTGAACAGTGTCTGGGAGGCTGTGGTTGCTGCTGCACGCAATGTTGATGGTGAACATGTCAAAACACTGACAGAATCCATGGATGGCAGGCTTTTGAGTGTCATTGCAAAGAAAGGTGGCTATATTGGTCACTGATTTGTTTTTGTTTTGTTTTTGAATGTCAGAAATGTATATTTGTGAATGTTGAGATGTTATATTGGTTTCACTGGTAAAAATAAATCATTGAAATGGGTATATATTTGTTTTTTGTTAAGTTGCCTAATAATTATGCACAGTAATAGTCACCTGCACACACAGATATCCCCCTAAAATAGCTATAACTAAAAACAAACTAAAAACTATTTCCACAACTATTCAGCTTTGATATTAATGAGTTTTTTGGGTTCATTGAGAACATGGTTGTTGTTCAATAATAAAATTAATCCTCAAAAATACAACTTGCCTAATAATTCTGCACTGCCTGTAGTATGCAGTATTACATAATATTATTACGTACTGTATATAATACATTATAAACCAATGCACAAAAGCACTATGCACTTGATTATGTACTCCCCTCCTCAGTAGTAGCGGGTCTGCTATACAGAAGGCAGCCGGGTCGCTCTTTTGACACTCATCGTTACTACCTAAAGAAGCCATTTGAGGAAAATAACATTTTTGAGCAGAGGTCATTGTATATACACAGAGTAGTAAGCTGTGCTGCAGAAGGTGAGCCGTGGTCAGCACTACGATCTGAGTGAAAAGGAATCACTGCTGAACACAGAAGCGCTACAGGGAGTGCGATTAAAGTGGACGTACGTAAAAAAAAAAAAAACAGTAAGGGGTATGGTAACTGTTCAATAACAGAGTATTAGAATATTTTTTTTATAAACATACAAAGTGATGTTAGATGTTTCTCCAGCACTAACATATTTCACTATGTCTGCAAATTCTATTAAAATTAATTCTTGTTTTGGGTAAACTGTCCCTTTAACATTCGATTAATTATTCCTGCCTGTTTGTCCCATGTAGTAATTGATTGCTTTTTCCTGGGAAGTGTTCACCTGTAGGGGGAGGGGGCATGCTGCTCAGACAATACACAGACTTTGACAGAGTAACAGCAGTTGCGTGTCCTGTGGTTTTTTTTTTAACATATATGCCTCTGCTCATTAGGTAGGAAACACAAATAAGTAAAGAATTAACACATTGCTGAAGTGTTAGAGGTATTAAATTAGTAAATGCTATTATTAAAACTGTTTGAGCAAGTATTGTTATCAGAGTTTGAAAGTGTGTTTTCAGTTCAGCCTGCATATTACTCATGCTAGTATGTTCAAATGTTGGCACCAGCAATGTCCCTTTAATTTTATTTCTTGGTGTACATAGTAGGTAATAATGCCCTCTAGAGACAAAGGAGGTATTGAATAAAATAAGAATGTAACCCACTAATGAACACTAGATGGCGTAGTGGATGCTTAAAATACCTTTTATAATGGGATGTGGTTAATGAGGATAATTTGAGGTAAAATATCTTCCTTTTACACATGGTCACCTGATATTTTCTTCAGAATGTTGGTAACATCTTCCAGTCTTATTTCTACTGATCACAATCCAAACTTTCGATAATTATTGACACATTTTCAGGGCCATTTTTAATTTAGCAATTCCCTGCTAAAAGGACTTGACAAACCCCCAGACAACACTTTTTGCTAATTATCAGATATCCCAAAAAGTTATCAGATATAGCAAAGAGTTTTTGACACTACACTATCTGCCTCCTGGAGAGAATCACATCTGAAATTATTGCATATGACATATTATACTCCATATAAGGGATACAAGTGGCATAATTTAAACTTTAATAAATGTCCTAAATGTCACCTTTCAGGAGCAGATTTAATGCACATGCTTTGGGACTGTCCAAAAATGTATCAACTGGTCAAGAGTAGAATATTGGGTTAATACTACCTTAAAGATAATGCCTTTTAATTTTTCCAAGTATAAAATAGTCTTTCTTTCTTCCTGTAATTCAAATTCAGACAACAATAAGTTTGTTAACTCTCAGATCCTATCCATTAGAAGCCTTATTTTCCACAAATGGAAAGATAAATGAATACCCAAGTTTGCAGAAATAATGGGTTTTATTAAAAAACAATGTATTATAGAACAGAGAGATACAGATACCAATTCTGAAACACAAATTGTATTATTCTTCAAAAAATGGTCAATTTATATTAAATCACTGTCTAAAGAAGAACAAGATATTCTTATATTGCCTTTTAAAAACACAAATTTTGTTCTTTTGGGAATCTGGTAGGACCGTGGGAAGGGGACATAGAAGAAGAGAACCCTTTTTCTCCCCCTCCCCCCCCCCCCTTTTTTTTTTTTTATTTTTTTTTTATATACGTTATTATTTGTTCTGGAAATGTTCCTCATTTGAGTAATTTGGACATCTATAGTCTGTATTTTATATGTGATTCTTTTGAAATGTTTCATGTAAGATCCTTGAAAATGATGTATAATCATATACAAACTTACAGAACCACCCGTGATGTTGAACAGACAAATTGTAAGTGTAATTTTGTTTTGTTTGTTGTGAAGTATTTATGTTATAAAAATTAATAAATATATATAAAAAAAAAAGATATAGCATTGGTTTTGCGCTCACACAAAACACACATTAAGCCACCATATTGGATTACATTAAGAAGCAATGTCACCAAACAGATACAAATGCTACTTGCTCAATCAATTAAAATAAAAAAATAAAATTTTAAGCAAGTTAACACTAATAAAAATGAGGAAAACAATAACCCACATGCCCACTGTACCATAATGTTTGTATATTTCATTTCCATAGAGAGACATACACACATATCCCTGTGGTTTTGGAGCACAACAGGTTTTGGAAACGAAAAGAAAGTTTCGGGTGAGGATTAAAAAACTTTATTTGAAATTCATTTAAACGAAAGGGTAATATAACTCCTGGTAAAAAATGAGTTGATTACAGTTTGAAAAAAGAACCACAGGCTGACATGCTTTTACCCGGGGGTTATATTACCCTTTCATTTAAATGAATTTTAAATAAAGTTGTTTATTTTAAGCCTCACCCGGTGCTCCTAAACTTTCTTTTCATTGCACTTACTGGCCGCAGAGAGCACATGTGTTGATACCAACCTGCAGGGGATTGGCTATCCCGTCTGTCACTCTAAAGGAATCCAGGAACTACAGTCTATCGGGTGTCTGTGTTAGACACATAGGCCCATATGTACCAAGGTCTGTCAGACCTGATCCGACAGTGCGGATCAGGTCCGACAGACCTCGCTGAACACAGCAAGCAATACGCTCGCCATATTCAGCATTGCACCAGCAGCTCACAAGAGCTGCTGGTGCAACACCGCCCCCTACAGACTCGCGGCCAATAGGCCGCCAGCAGGGGGTGTCAATCAACCCGATCGTACTCGATCGGGTTGATTTCCGGCGATGTCTGTCCGCCTGCTCAGAGCAGGTGGACAGGTTATGGAGCAGCGGTCTTTGTGACCGCTGCTTCATAACTGCTGTTTCTGGCGAGCCTGCAGGCTCACCAGAAACACGGGGCATCAAGTTCCATTCGGAGCTTGATAAATATGCCCCGTAGAAGCTACGGAGGAGAGAAGTTAGGAGCCTCCCACAATGGAGGGGTAAGCAGGAGCTAATTCTTGGAAAGTTCGCTACCAAGGAGACCTAACCTACGCCATACACCAGCCTCAGAGATTCGATCTATAAGTTTAGCAAACTTTTGCTTTGTCTTTCTGCTTAGCATGCATCTGTGGATTTTTGTATTTTCACAAGGGGAAATGTTGAATACAATAGGATTGAACAGACTGTGAACACTGTGTATGCACTTTTGTCTCTGCTTCATGCAGAGTTGTACATAATAATTTGTGAACGATTTTTCTTTTTCTTCAATACCCTAGTGAACTAGGGGTGGAGTACAATCTGCTTTCCTCACATTCTGTATAAGGTTTTGAAAACGTCACATTTAGACAGATACACACAAATTTAAGTGTTTTCCACACAAACACATCCAGACACTTCTGTATACATTTTACTCAAAAACATTGGGGTCCTTACAGAACCAGCACTTTTTTACAGAAAAACAGCCGGATCCTGCCAGATCCATGCCTAATTTAGACAAATACACACAAATGTAAGTGTTTTCCACACAAACACATCCAGACACTTCTGGATCTATCAATATTTTACACAAAAACATTTGGGTCCTTTCAGAACCAAAACTTTTTTACAGAAAAACAGCTGGATTCTGCCAGATCCATGCCAAATTTAGACAGATACACACAAATTGAAGTGTTTTCCACACAAACACATCCAGACACTTCTGTATCCAACAACATTTTACTCAAAAACATTTGGGTCCTTTCAGAACCAACATTTTTTTACAGAAAAACAGCCGGATCCTACCGGATTCATGCCTAATTTAGACAGATACACACAAATGTAAGTGTTTTCCACACAAACACATCCAGACACTTCTGTATCCAACAACATTTTACTCAAAAACATTTGGGTCCTTTCAGAACCAACAGTTTAGATCTGGCTGTTTTTCTGTAAAAAAAAAACTGTTGGTTCTGAAAGGACCTAGATGTTTTTGTGTAAAAAATTGTACAACCCAGAAGTGCCTGGATGTGTTTGTATGGACAAAAAAAAAAAAGTGTGTATATCTGTCTAAATAAGACATGGATATGGCAGGATCAGATTATTTTTGTGTAAAAAATGTGTTTGTTCTGAAAGGACCCAAATGGTTTTGTGTAAAATAGTGATGGATCCAGAAGTATCTGGTGGTATTTGTGTGGAAAATACTTACATTTGTGTATATCTGTCTAAACTAGACATGGATCCGGCAGGATCTGGCTGTTTTTGTGTAAAAAAGTGTTGGTTCTTAAAGGGACCAGATGTTTTTGTGTAAAATATTGATGGATCCACAAGTATCTGGATGTATCTGTGTGGAAAACACTTACATTTGTGTATATCTGCCTAAATTAGACATGGATCCGACAGGATTCGGCGGGTTTTCTATAAATAGTGTTGGTTTTGAAAGGAAACAGATGTTTTTGTGTAAAATATTATTGGATCCAGAAGTATCTGGATGTGTTTGTATAGAAAATATTAAAATTTGAGGATATCTGTCTAAATTAGACATGAATCTGGCAGGATCCGGCTGTTTTGAAGCAAAAAAAAAAAGTGTTGGTTCTGAAAGGACACAAATGTTTTGGCGTAAAATATTGAAGGATACAGAAGTGTCTGGATGTGTTTGTGTGGAAAATAATTAAATGTGTGTGTATCTGTCTAAATTAGGCATGGATCCAGCTGTTTTTCTGAAAAAAAGTGTTGGTTCTGAAAGGACCCAAATCTTTTTGAGTAAAATGTTGTTGGATACAGAAGTGTATGGATGTGTTTGTGTGGAAAATACTTACATTTGTGTGTATTTGTCTAAATATTTAAATTTGTGTGTATTTGTCTAAATTAGGCATGGATCCAGCAGGATCCGGCTGTTTTTATGTAAAAAAGTGTTGGTTCTGAAAGGACCCAAATGTTTTTGTGTAAAATATTGATAGATGCAGAAGTGTCTGGAAGTGGTTGTGTGGAAAACACTTAAATTTGTGTGTATCTGTTTAAATTAGACATGGATTCGTCAGGATCCGGCTGTTTTTCTGTAAAAAAAAAGTGTCGGTTCTGAAAGGACCCAAATGTTTTGCAGTATAATGTTGTTGGATGCAGAAGTGTCTGGATGTGTTGTGTGGAAAACACTTAAATTTGTGTGTATTTGTCTAAATTAGGCATGGATCCGGCAGGATCCGGCTTTTACCCACACCCCTTTTAAAAGGGATTAACATGCAGGTCCTTAAACTGATGGTGTCATCGATAAATACCTGAAAAAACCATTTTGTTTTTCTTTAAATGTGTGCATTTTGTTTTTTTCAATAGAATATCCAGAGACTAATGAGGCAAATGTTTTTTTTAATTATTTTCAGGAGATAAAGATTTCATGCTTGAGGGTTATTATTGTCTGTGACATGATTGTGATCACTGGAAAAACACACTGACAATGTCGACCAAAATTGTGAGTGATGAGGAGGGAGGAACGCTGCTGCTGCTGTAGACTAGTGGCCTTCGGCCTCATTTACTTAGGCTGGTATTAATGGCCACAAATCAAACAGAGGAAGATGTTCCAACTTCTTTGAATGTTTTTTATTTTCATATTGGGGTGTTTCATATTTTGATAATATAATGATATACATAATGATATGATTTTACATGTATTTTATTGTGTTACTGGATAAAATGAAGTAAATATTTTTTCTGTACATCACTGGCCTTAAATAAGTGCTGTGTGTATTAATGGCACACAACTGGTTAAATCAATGTGTGTGAAATTGCTGGGTTTACAAGGCTTAAAGGGACACTGTACCCAAAATGTTTCTTTCGTGATTCAGATTGAGCATGAAATTTTAAGCAACTTTCTAATTTACTCCTATTATCAAATTTTCTTCATTCTCTTGGTATCTTTATTTGAAATGCAAGAATGTAAGTTTAGATGCCGGACCATTCTTGGTGAACAACCTGGGTTGTCCTTACTGATTGGTGGATAAATTCATCCACCAATAAAAAAGTGCTGTCCAGAGTACTGAAACCAAAAAAAAGCTTAGATGCCTTCTTTTTCAAATAATGATAGCAAGAGAACGAAGAAAAATTGATAATAGGAGTAAATTAGAAAGTTGCTTAAAATTGCATGCTCTTTCTGAATTACAAAATAAAAAATTTGGGTTCAGTGTCCCTTTAAAGCACTGCTTGTGTGTTAAAAGTGCAGACACCTATGCTCTGTGTGTGCATCATTGGCAGAAAAACATGCAGGTTTGGTTTAAGGTCATTAGTGACTGCAGGAGACTGATCTGTTCTAGTTTCTAGTCTGTGCTCTTAACTAACTTTAAGGGATAAAGGGGACATTGGTCTGATGGATGATCGAATATGGACATACAACTTTCATAAATTGGCTGCAGGGGATGTGAGTGTAGTTTGGTGTCTTGACTTAAACGAAGTCCCACGAATCTAGTTTGCAGGGGGGCTTAGAAAAAATTGTTCCACCCCTGGCAGACTGTCATGGGTGTCAGAACCACGGCCCTTTTTGGACTGTACTTTAGCCCACTATGTCTATGGTAGTGCTACAGAACCTTGAGAGATGCCATGGCCTGCAGGGAAGAGGGACCTGCCACCTGGCCAGAGTCCCACTGTACTTTTCTAGTGGCATCCTGGGGGGTATGACTGGTACTGTAGCCCGGAATAGTGTAAAAAACAGTGACCAGTAGGAGCACAACAATCAGTGCCTGGAGGAGCTGTTGGGCTTAGCGATAGGTATAGTGTTTGCTTCAGAGTTGAAATGCACTAAAGGTGGTGCAGTAGTGCTAAACAATACACTTTACGACAGGCAAATGGTTGGTAGAGTTTGGCTTTTGAAAAATAATTGTAGTAAAAAGGTTGTTATTTGAAAGAAAAAAAACACATTAAGACTTTGCTGATGTGTTATTCTATAGCAACGCAACAGAAATATTGTGTAATTAAAGGGATTCTAAAGACATTTTTTTTTATTTCATGATACAAATTGAGCATGCCATGTTTAGTCAACTTTCTAATTTACTCCTATTAGCAATTTTTATCCGTTCTGTTGGTATCTTTATTTGAAAAAGCTTAGGAGCCAGCCCATTTTTCAGACCCTGGGTAGCACTTGCTGATTGGTGGCTACATTTAGGTAATTGATAATAGGAGTAAATTAGAAAGATGCTTAAAATTGCATGCTCTATCTGAATCATAAAAGAAAATATTTGGGTTTAGTGTCCCTTTAATTGTTTACTGTCACTTTAAAGAATAACTTTAAGTAAATCTGGGAACTAATTATAAGAAAGAGATTATGTTTGATTTAGTCATCTCCCTTTTCTTCTCTAAAATATTGGGACATCCATCGCTAAAGAAGTGTAACCCTATTCAGTAATGACTAAACCAACTGTCTACAGCAGCAGATGGTCTGTGTTTATTTATGCTTAAGTGTTATGAATAGTGCCTGCCTGTTTAACCATTCAGTAACATTTGCTTCCTGCTCTGACTTTTGCTTGTCTGTTTATAAACCTTTGCTAACTTCTGAGTCATCTGATTCTGCTTTGTGTCTTAATTTTTGGATACTTCTCTGTTGGACAGCCCCTGTGAATTACACCACCACGTGGTATAGTGAAAGTAACCAGAGGTTAGACCTCTGGTTAATTAAAAAAAATGTGCCCCAACTGCCCCCCAAATAAAGTGGACAGTAGTTCAATATAAAATAAAAATATTAGCATCTTTATTCTAAAAATATAAACTGCACGAAGCAGTTATAAGTGGTTAAAGGGAATGTGGGGTGAAAGGTGTCTTTACATTGCGGTCTATGGGTGACTGTGTTTTTACTGTAGATATACTGTATATGCTTATATGCATATATATTTATGTACATACACATATAAACACATATATTTATATATTCAAATACATATATATTTCTTTTTTGCTGCGCGAATTGCCCACTGCGCTAGGTAGTTTGCAGTTTCTCAGGGCATGATAACGAGTCTCCCATTGGAGCTTATGCAACTGTGCTCTCATGTACGTTTACGTGCGCTGGTATTACTAAGTGGAGTGCAAATATCACGTTTGCGAAAACGCAATTTTGGGCTTCTCTTGTAATCTAGGCCAAAATGTTGGTAGTTTGATGCATGATATGGCCCTGGAACCTTGTTTGCCGTGGTTTCTCACAGTATTGAAAAAGGCGTGAGTTGTCTAGTTAATTATATGTACATTGGTGAAGAGAATTATACTTTTCTGGAATGAGTCGCAGCCAGAAATTGCTCTGTGACTTTTCTAGCCCTCTTAAAAACAAAGTTACCAGGATAAACAATTGTCTAATATTCTTAATGTCTGTATTTGCTTTATTTAAAGATAAAGTGCTAGATTATAAGTGGAGCGCTATTTTGCGATCCCACTTGCGCGTTAAAGGGACAGTATACTATAAAATTGTTTTTCCCTTAATGTGTTTCCAATTACTTTTTTTACCAGCTGCAGAGTATAAAATGTATGAGATTTGCTTTTTTAAGGCTTATTTGTGTATATGAATTAGCCGATTTTGTGTTTTGAAGCCACAACCTAATAAAATGGGTTGAGCTTGTAGTTATTTCATTACTTTATCACATTATGTCCATATCACCTGCGTCTTTATCTTATATCTGTCCATAAACCAATCACCAATACTTGGAGAGAACTATGGAAAATTAACATTGTATTACCTTATCTCTTCTATAACCCACTGGGAGTGTAATTTCTTCTATTGGCTGTGTTAAAACAGCTTGGCCTTGAGGCCAAAAACTTTCAGGATGGATGGGGATTCCACAGGCTAAACTATTTCAAATGCCAATATAAGGGCAATGTAAATACTTGTAAACAATTTAATACACTCCAGCAGGTAAAGTGGATCACTGGGAACAAATTAAAGGGGAGAACATTTTTTGAGTAAACTGTCCCTTTAAAGGGACACTCATTCAAAATTAAACTTTCATTATTCAGATAGAGCATGCCATTTTAAACAACTTTCCAATTTACTTCCATTAACTAAATTTGATTGGTAAGTTACACTAAGCGCCAATTGCTAAGGACCCTTTGCTTTAATAAATTGACCCCTAGCGGTCAAATAGATATGGATAATCAGATAAGAGGTAATTAAAGCGCCAAAAACCAAATGGCCGGGTCTAGGGTATATAAAATTATGTCAGTTTATTTGTACACATACATAAAAGTTAACATTACGTTAAACCATAAAATCAAAATAAAATTAAATAATCAAGGATCCAAGATTTTACAATGAGTTAAAATCAGAAATAAAAACAATTGTTTACTTATACAATATTTTATGTAAGTAAAATTACAAATAGTGTTATCCGGTTGTATGAGTGGAACAGTGTAGGTGGTTTTGCTAGAGAGACACTTCCTTGTCTGTTTAAAGATAACTAAATGTCTTGCATCATGTGGTAATTATGATGTACAATATTTACTAGTTGTGTAATATTTACTAGTTTGGTCTCCCAATAAACTCCCAATCAACTAATGTGAGTAAGGAGTGTTTGATAGTATCAAAAAATAATAATAGTAATTGTGTCTAAGATAAAGTGTTTAAAGGTGTTTCCTGACAATGTTGAACAACAAATGATATTCAGAGAATAAGGTGAACAAACGATAAAGTGTTTAAAAACTAACAATGTTGAAAAACAAACAATGTTGAAAAACAAATGTTATTAGAGAACAAAGTGAACAAACGATTGTTAAAATGCTGTGTGAACAAACTTGATATTCAGTAGTTGGTAAAAATGGTGATCACAGACAATAGTGATAGAGAGCAAAAATAAATAAAACTCCAAATGTGAAAAAAGAAAAAATGAAAAAATGAATGAAAAAATAGTCCTGAAAAATTGTGAACAGTCACACAACCAAAAAAACTGTCAAAATAGGATAAACGTGTGTACTTGTTATTCCTCCCAATTGGAGTGTAGAAACTTATCTCCTAATGTTCCTCTCGCCAGTGTGAAGTGCAATCTATCTTCTAGGTGGTGACCCAAACGGTCAGTGCAATTCTCAGCAGTTCTCTATTCTTTTCTGCCAAAAACAAAAATAATAATAGTGCAGATGGTTTTAGACAAAATAATCCTACCAGAGTGTCACTTACCAGTCGACGCGTTTCGGTCATACACTGACCTTTCTCAAGACTGGTTTTTCTTATTCTTTGGGGTCTTTTTATACCCTGTTTAATTAGCATTTTCGTAATACCGGAAGTGGCGATTACCACTTCCGGTTTGCGTTACGCAAAACTTTTTCTTATTTTGTTATACTGCTTTGTTTTGTCTAACTTGTTTCTTTGTGTATTTAGTTGGATATACTTTGGGGCTATTGTTAGATATTTTCTAGGGCTATTCTTTCATGTTTATTTTACTTTGAACTTCCGTTTCCTCATTAGTTAAATCCTAAGGTGTGTCCGAAATGCTCACTCCTATTGGCTATTGTCAAATGTTATAGAAGTGTGGGTGTTACCTCATTGGTCAATTTTTAAGGTGTGTTCCTTATAGTACTCCCTATTGGTTTTGTAGAAGTGTGTATGTTTACCGTATCAGCTGTGTTTTTTTGTTTATTTTGTGAGTGTGTCAGCCTATAGAAACTGACAGTGTCTACCCAGATTTACTCTTCATATTGACATTTAGTGAGTTTTTTTGTAAGATCTAGTAGTTCACGATAAAAATTCGTAACTCTCACAATACAAAAACTGAAGAAAACCTGTGAATGAACAGCTTTTAGAAAAAGAGTAAACCACACTGTTTTTAAAAACCATGTTAGCAAAGAGAAAGAAACATATATCTGCATGACGTTTCACAATGTTAATATATAGCGGCTAAATGGAACTAAAGCTCTAACTATCTAAAAAAGTAAAACTTATTTATATCGTGAACTACTAGATCTTACAAAAAAACTCACTAAATGTCAATATGAAGAGTAAATCTGGGTAGACACTGTCAGTTTCTATAGGCTGACACACTCACAAAATAAATAAAAAAACACAGCTGATACGGTAAACATACACACTTCTACAAAACCAATAGGGAGTACTATAAGGAACACACCTTAAAAATTGACCAATGAGGTAACACCCACACTTCTATAACATTTGACAATAGCCAATAGGAGTGAGCATTTCGGACACACCTTAGGATTTAACTAATGAGGAAACGGAAGTTCAAAGTAAAATAAACATGAAAGAATAGCCCTAGAAAATATCTAACAATAGCCCCAAAGTATATCCAACTAAATACACAAAGAAACAAGTTAGACAAAACAAAGCAGTATAACAAAATAAGAAAAAGTTTTGCGTAACGCAAACCGGAAGTGGTAATCGCCACTTCCGGTATTACGAAAATGCTAATTAAACAGGGTATAAAAAGACCCCAAAGAATAAGAAAAACCAGTCTTGAGAAAGGTCAGTGTATGACCGAAACGCGTCGACTGGTAAGTGACACTCTGGTAGGATTATTTTGTCTAAAACCATCTGCACTATTATTATTTTTGTTTTTGGCAGAAAAGAATAGAGAACTGCTGAGAATTGCACTGACCGTTTGGGTCACCACCTAGAAGATAGATTGCACTTCAGACTGGCGAGAGGAACATTAGGAGATAAGTTTCTACACTCCAATTGGGAGGAATAACAAGTACACACTTTTATCCTATTTTGACAGTTTTTTTGGTTGTGTGACTGTTCACAATTTTTCAGGACTATTTTTTCATTCATTTTTTCATTTTTTCTTTTTTCACATTTGGAGTTTTATTTATTTTTGCTCTCTATCACTATTGTCTGTGATCACCATTTTTACCAACTACTGAATATCAAGTTTGTTCACACAGCATTTTAACAATCGTTTGTTCACTTTGTTCTCTAATAACATTTGTTTTTCAACATTGTTTGTTTTTCAACATTGTTAGTTTTTAAACACTTTATCGTTTGTTCACCTTATTCTCTGAATATCATTTGTTGTTCAACATTGTCAGGAAACACCTTTAAACACTTTATCTTAGACACAATTACTATTATTATTTTTTGATACTATCAAACACTCCTTACTCACATTAGTTGATTGGGAGTTTATTGGGAGACCAAACTAGTAAATATTGCACAACTAGTAAATATTGTACATCATAATTACCACATGATGCAAGAAATTTAGTTATCTTTAAACAGACAAGGAAGTGTCTCTCTAGCAAAACCACCTACACTGTTCCACTCATACAACCGGATAACACTATTTGTAATTTTACTTACATAAAATATTGTATAAGTAAACAATTGTTTTTATTTCTGATTTTAACTCATTGTAAAATCTTGGATCCTTGATTATTTAATTTTATTTTGATTTTATGGTTTAACGTAATGTTAACTTTTATGTATGTGTACAAATAAACTGACATAATTTTATATACCCTAGACCCGGCCATTTGGTTTTTGGCGCTTTAATTACCTCTTATCTGATTATCCATTAACTAAATTTGCACAGTCTTCTTATATTTAAACTTTTTGAGTCAACAGCTCCTACTGAGCATGTGCAAGAATAAGTGTGTATGCATTTGTGAATGGCTGATGGCTGTCACATGGTACGTGTATGCATTTGTGAATGGCTGATGGCTGTCACATGGTACAGGGTACTCATTTGAAGTTCAGACTAAGGGCTATTGCATTGTCTTGTTATCTTGCATTTATTGATTTCGCAAATCTACTGTGTTGACTGGTCCTTTAACTTCGCTAGACGGAGGTTTTTTCACACGTCAGGATACGCTTGTATTGCAAGTTAAAAACCCGACGGGAACAAAAAGTTGAGCTTCGAATATCGCAACTGCGTTAAAGTATTCTCCCATAGACTTCAATGGAGTGCAAAAGCTGCAAAAAAACTAACACCCATACTCGCACTAACCCGGGGGAGGGAAGGGGCTCCCTAAGTCATGATCGCGGGAGGGGGGGACCACTACACTACAGAAAATAAAAAAATAATAATAAACAAATAAATAATACATTTTATAGGTACTGTCAGGCATAGAGGAGGGAGGGTTAGAGAGGGTAGTGCTTGCTGTAGCCACCAACAAGCAAGCGCTATCCAAGGTGCTGAACCTAAAATGGTCCGGCTCCTGCTTTTTAAATAAAGATAGCAGGAGAACGAAGAAAAATTAATAACAGGAGTAAATTCGAAAGTTTAAAATTGCATGCTCTATCTGAATCACAAAAGAAAAAACATTGGGTTTAGTATCCCTTTGATTATAGTTGATTGTAGTTGTTGTAAAACTTCAATCTAAACATCAATAAATAAAAAAAATCATATATTTGTATGTGGAATTATTCTTTGATCCCAGAGAAACAACTCTGTGATCACCATCAAGAATGTCTATGGCTTATTCAATTTACCCTCCCCCTAAATGTGAAATGTCTCCTTATACACAGGTTTTCATATTGAGAGCAGTGTTCTACACCACATAACTCATCAAAACAATTTTAAAAATGTCAACAAATTACTTGAATCAGACCCTGACTTATTACCTACCTGGCTGTCACACACTCAGGTTAAATACTATGTTGACACACACTCACAGAAAACACTTCTTCCAACAGGTAACCGATTAAGAGAAACTTTTCCTAATGCAGCAGCCTCCAACTCATATGATTTTCATTCTCTACAAACTACTTCTAATTCCAGAGACATAACACCGCCCCCCTACATCTTAGTGTGGAGTAGGGAGCTAAACACAGAAATTACCTTACAAGAATAGAATTCTATATTCGTGAAAATCAAGGCAGTATCTATTTCCGCCATGGTCCAAGAAACCAACGAGATGGTATCTCTCACCATCTAGGTTAAAAGTAATCTAAACCTTAACAGGTAAATGCTGGAGGGGTTGTGGTGGGGAGTGAACCATAACACATATATGGTAGGACTGGACTAGTATTAAACAATTTTGGTCTGAGATTACCTCATATATGAGTAACATCTTGGAAACAATAATACCTAGAGACCCTAAAAACATAATTTATGCTTACCTGATAAATTCCTTTCTCCTGTAGTGTAGTCAGTCCACGGGTCATCCATTACTTATGGGATATTAACTCCTCCCCAACAGGAAGTGCAAGAGGATCACCCAAGCAGAACTGCTATATAGCTCCTCCCCTCTACGTCATACCCAGTCATTCGACCGAAACCAAACGAGAAAGGAGAAACTATAGGGTGCAGTGGTGACTGGAGTTTAATTTAAATTTTAGACCTGCCATAAAAAACAGGGCGGACCGTGGACTGACTACACTACAGGAGAAAGGAATTTATCAGGTAAGCATAAATTATGTTTTCTCCTGTTAAGTGTAGTCAGTCCACGGGTCATCCATTACTTATGGGATACCAATACCAAAGCTAAAGTACACGGATGACGGGAGGGACAGGCAGGATCTTTACACGGAAGGAACCACTGCCTGAAGAACCTTTCTCCCAAAAACAGCCTCAGAAGAAGCAAAAGTGTCAAATTTGTAAAATTTGGAAAAAGTATGAACAGAAGACCAAGTTGCAGCCTTGCAAATCTGTTCAACAGAGGCCTCATTCTTAAAGGCCCACGTGGAAGCCACAGCTCTCGTAGAATGAGCTGTAATTCTTTCAGGAGGCTGCTGTCCAGCAGTCTCATAGGCTAAACGTATTATACTACGAAGCCAAAAAGAGAGAGAGGTAGCAGATGCTTTTTGACCTCTCCTCTGTCCAGAATAAACTACAAACAGGGAAGAAGTTTGGCGAAAATCTTTAGTTGCCTGTAAATAAAATTTCAGGGCACGGACTACGTCTAGATTGTGCAGAAGTCGTTCCTTCTTCGAAGAAGGGTTAGGGCACAATGATGGAACAACAATCTCTTGATTGATATTCTTGTTAGTGACTACCTTAGGTAAGAACCCAGGTTTAGTACGCAGAACTACCTTGTCTGAATGAAAAATCAGATAAGGAGAATCACAATGTAAGGCCGATAACTCAGAGACTCTACGAGCCGAGGAAATAGCCATTAAAAACAGAACTTTCCAAGATAACAGCTTGATATCAATGGAATGAAGGGGTTCAAACGGAACACCTTGTAAAACGTTAAGAACTAAGTTTAAGCTCCATGGTGGAGCAACAGTCTTAAACACAGGATTAATCCTGGCCAAAGCCTGACAAAAAGCCTGAACGTCTGGAACTTCTGACAGACGTTTGTGTAAAAGGATGGACAGAGCTGAGATCTGTCCCTTTAAAGAACTTGCAGATAAACCCTTTTCTAAACCTTCTTGTAGAAAAGACAATATCCTAGGAATCCTAACCTTACTCCATGAGTAACTCTTGGATTCGCACCAGTGTAAATATTTACGCCATATCTTATGGTAAATTTTCCTGGTAACAGGTTTCCTAGCCTGTATTAAGGTATCAATTACTGACTCCGAAAATCCACGCTTTGATAAAATCAAGCGTTCAATCTCCATGCAGTCAGCTTCAGAGAAATTAGATTTTGATGTTTGAAAGGACCCTGAATTAGAAGGTCCTGTCTCAGAGGCAGTGACCAAGGTGGACAGGATGACATGTCCACTAGATCCGCATACCAGGTCCTGCGTGGCCACGCAGGCGCTATTAGAATCACCGATGCTTTCTCCTGTTTGATCCTGGCAATCAATCGAGGAAGCATCGGGAAGGGTTGAAACACATAAGCCATCTTGAAGGTCCAAGGTGCTGTCAGAGCATCTATCAGGACCGCTCCCGGGTCCCTGGATCTGGACCCGTAACAGGGAAGCTTGGCGTTCTGGCGAGACGCCATGAGATCCATATCTGGTTTGCCCCAACATCGAAGTATTTGGGCAAAGACTTCCGGATGAAGTTCCCACTCCCCCGGATGAAAAGTCTGGCGACTTAGGAAATCCGCCTCCCAGTTCTCCACGCCTGGGATGTGGATCGCTGACAGGTGGCAAGAGTGAGACTGAAGGTTCCTTCTTTCTTGGGAACCACAAACAGATTTGAGTAAAACCCTTGTCCGTGTTCCGACCGCGGAACCGGGTGGATCACTCCCATTAGCAAAAGATCTTGAACACAGCGTAGAAACGCCTCTTTCTTTGTCTGGTTTGTTGACAACCTTGAAAGATGAAATCTCCCTTTGGGAGGAGAAGCTTTGAAGTCCAGAAGATATCCCTGGGATACGATCTCTAACGCCCAGGGATCCTGGACATCTCTTGCCCAAGCCTGGGCGAAGAGAGAAAGTCTGCCCCCTACTAGATCCATTTCCGGATCGGGGGCCCTCACTTCATGCTGTCTTAGGGGCGGCAGTAGGTTTTCTGGCCTGCTTGCCCTTGTTCCAGGTCTGGTTAGGTTTCCAGCCCTGTCTGTAACGAGCAACAGTTCCTTCCTGTTTTGGAGCGGAGGAAGTTGATGCTGCTCCTGCCTTGAAGTTACGAAAGGCACGAAAATTAGACTGTCTAGCCCTTGGTTTGGCTCTGTCTTGAGGCAGGGCATGTCCCTTACCTCCAGTAATGTCAGCGATAATTTCTTTCAAACCGGGCCCAAATAATGTCTGCCCTTTGAAAGGTATGTTAAGCAATTTAGATTTAGAAGTCACATCGGCTGACCAGGATTTTAGCCACAGCGCTCTGCGCGCCTGGATGGCAAATCCGGAATTCTTAGCCGTAAGCTTAGTTAAATGTACTACGGCATCAGAAATAAATGAATTAGCTAGCTTAAGGACTCTAAGCTTGTCTATAATTTCATCCAATGGAACTGAGCTAATGGTCTCTTCTAGAGACTCAAACCAAAATGCCGCCGCAGCCGTGACAGGCGCAATGCATGCGAGGGGTTGAAATATAAAACCTTGTTGAGTAAACATTTTCTTAAGGTAACCCTCTAACTTTTTGTCCATTGGGTCTGAAAAGGCACAGCTATCCTCCACCGGGATAGTGGTACGCTTAGCCAGAGTAGAAACTGCTCCTTCCACCTTAGGGACCGTCTGCCATAAGTCCCGTGTGGTGGCGTCTATTGGAAACATTTTTCTAAATATAGGAGGGGGGGAAAAGGGCACACCGGGCCTATCCCACTCCTTGGTAATAATTTCTGTAAGCCTCTTAGGTATAGGAAAAACGTCAGTACACGCCGGTACCGCATAGTATCTATCCAGCCTACATAATTTCTCTGGGATTGCAACCGTGTTACAATCATTCAGAGCCGCTAATACCTCCCCTAATAATACACAGAGGTTCTCAAGCTTAAATTTAAAATTTGAAATGTCTGAGTCCAGTCTATTTGGATCAGATCCGTCACCCACAGAATGAAGCTCTCCGTCTTCATGTTCTGCCATTTGTGACGCAGTATCAGACATGGCTCTAATATTATCAGCGTACTCTGTTCTCACCCCAGAGTGGTCGCGTTTACCTCTAAGTTCTGGTAATTTAGATAAAACTTCAGTCATAACATTAGCCATGTCTTGTAAAGTGATTTGTAATGGCCGCCCTGATGTATTTGGCGTCGCAATATCACGCACCTCCTGAGCGGGAGATGCAGGTACTGACACGTGAGGAGAGTTAGTCGGTATAACTTTCCCCTCGTTGTCTGGTGAAATTTTCTTAAAATGTACAGATTGGTTTTTATTTAAAGTAGCATCAATGCAATTAGTACACAAATTTCTATTGGGCTCCACATTGGCTTTTGAACATATTGCACAAAGAGATTCCTCTATGTCAGGCATGTTAAAACAAACTAGCAATTAGCCTAGCAAGCTTGGAAAATTCTTTTCAAATAAATTTGCAAGCAATATAAAAAACGTTACTGTGCCTTTAAGAAGCACACAAAAACTGTCACAGTTGAAATAACAATGAACCGGATTAGTTATAGAAACCAAATTTTCACAGTAAATGCATAAAGTTAGCAAAGGATTGCACTCACTAGCAATGGATGATTAACCCCTTAATATCAGAAAAACGGATAACAATTGAAAATATAAGCGTTTTAATCACAGACAAAGCACAGTCTCACAGGTCTGCTGTGAGTGATTACCTCCCTCAAAACTAGTTTTGAAGACCCCTGAGCTCTGTAGAGACGTCCTGGATCATGCAGGGAGAAGAAGGCAGACTGTGACTGAATTTCTAATGCGCAGTAAAAGCGCCAAAATAGGCCCCTCCCACTCACAATACAACAGTGAGGGAAGCTCAGTAAACTGTTTTAATTCAAAACAAACGACAGTCATGTGGAAAATAACGCCCAAAACAATTTTTCACCAAGTACCTCAGATAAATAAACGATTAACATGCCAGCAAACGTTTAAAATATAATTTATGAAATGTTATTAAAAAGCCTGCTGCTAGTCGCTCACACTGCAGATTAGGCTAAAAGTTATATGTATACAGTATTTTCCCAGTGAAGTGCCATTCCCCAGAAATACTTAATTGTAAACATACATACATATCAGCCTGATACCAGTCGCTACTACTGCATTTAAGGCTGTACTTACATTACATCGGTATTAGCAGTATTTTCTCAGTCAATTCCATTCCTTAGAAAATAATATACTGCAACATACCTCTTTGCAGGTGAACCTGCCCGCTGTCCCCTGTTCTGAAGTTACCTCGCTCCTCAGAATGGCCGAGAACAGCAAATGGATCTTAGTTACGTCCGCTAAGATCATACACAAACTCAGGTAGATTCTTCTTCTAATGCTGCCTGAGAAAAAACAACACACTCCGGTGCCGTTTAAAATAACAAACTTTTGATTGAAGAAATAAAAACTAAGTTTAACAACCACAGTCCTCTCACACATCCTATCTATTAGTTGGGTGCAAGAGAATGACTGGGTATGACGTAGAGGGGAGGAGCTATATAGCAGTTCTGCTTGGGTGATCCTCTTGCACTTCCTGTTGGGGAGGAGTTAATATCCCATAAGTAATGGATGACCCGTGGACTGACTACACTTAACAGGAGAAATAATGTTATTTGCAGGCCTCCCCAAATTTTAAAAGCAAAACAAAGGCTGCTATTCATAATGATTAACAGTGCAAATACCCTCAATCCACAAATACTGGAAAACCCTAGTGGTCCCTTCTTTTAATAACTGGTTTAATCAAGTGGACAATTTCCTTCAGATGGAAAGATACCACTACCTTGAAAATGTCACAATTGAACACGAGATGATGCTAGATATGTGGAAAAAGAGGAGACACAGCATGGTCCTAGGCTCAGTGTTTCATCCCCCCCCCCCATATGCAGAAACTACCTGTTTAATCACCTAGGTATAGGTTATGTAGGTTGGAAATATCCAACAGTGCTCAGGCTTTGTTTTTGTTTTTTTAAAGTTTAGTTATGTATTATATGTTAAGCATCTAGGATTAAGGCAGATCCCAAATCTTGTCAGATGTGTTTTGGCCCATTCACTGTTTCTATTATGTGGTATTGTGGTCAATAAACCATTGTTTTAAAACCAACCAACATTGTGAGTGCCAACTTTTGCACATTTTGACTGATTCCCATTCTCACATAGTCAGGAGGTCTATCAAGGGGCAAGTCTAATAGAGTATGCCTCTTCAGTACATGTTAAGTGATATAGTACCAAAACTAATTAATTATTGTAGCAACATCTATCCTTAAAATGTACTAGATATACTTAATTTGGAATCCAGGTCATTTGTATATGCCCAGTATTTTATCTAGGGCAAAGAGAGAGATAAATAAGGGAGACAAGTGAGTTTAATAGAACAAAGGCATAGATAGGTAGAAAAGGAGGTCCACTGCCAGTACCATACTTTGATGTTTAGACTACAACAATCTGACTCCACCCAGCAAGCTCCCCTATAGGCATATGTCCACTTCATGTTCATAAGTAATATTGGAAGTGGGCTTAAGGGAAAGGTTTGCTTGTTTGCTGATACAAAAATGTTTGATGTTCCAGGAGGGGTTGATCAAATGAACAGTGATATTAAAAAACTAGAGGACTGGTCAACTAAAAGGGATCTGAAATGTAATATTACCAAGAGCAAAATTATGCATATAGGATCCAAAAACCTAAAGGCCAATTATAGGGGCCCATTTATCAAGCTCCGGATGGAGCTTGAGGGCTCGTGTTTCTGGCGAGCCTAAAGGTTCGCCAGAAACACCAGTTATGAAGCAGCGATCTGAAGACCGCTGCTCCATATCCTGTTCGCCTGCTCTGAGGAGGCGAACAGATATCGCCGCAATTCAACCCGATCGAGTATGATCAGGTTGATTGACACCCCCCTGCTGGAGGCCGATTGGCCGCGAATCTGCAGGGGGCAGCGTTGTACCAGCAGCTCACAAGAGCTGCTGGTGCAATGCTGAATACGGAGAGTGTATTGCTCTCCGCATTTAGCGAGGTCTGTCGGACATGATCCACACTGTCGGATCAGGTCCGACAGACCTTTGTTAAATAGGGGCCTCAGTCTTAATAGTACATTACTGACTGTAATTAAAGAAGAAAGGGACTTGGGAATTATTAGTTCAGATGAGTTAAAATTTGGTACACAATGCAGCAGTGCAGCCAGTCAAATACTTGGTTGCATGTCCACTACATGTTCATAAGTAATATTGGAAGTGGGCTTAAGGGGAAGGTTTGCTTGTTTGTTGATACAAAATGCAGCAGTGCAGCCAGTCATCCACTTCTGGCTGAGTATTTGATTTTCTTTGATACTCTGATATTTAAATGAGGTATTTATCAAATAGTTTTGATGAAATGTTTGGATGTGTAATGCAACAAATTTAAAACAAGATTAGGAGAGATGTTGTTATATAGACTGTAGGTATATTTCCTCGAACCCCCCCCCCCCTATTTTTTGGTGAAACGTGTTCAACTTTAGCCTTGGACATATGAACCATATGAATGAATGCAGCTGAATCTGCAGGTTATTGTTTTATACAGACTTACTGATTGATTGTCTAGGGGCAATGTTAGCCCTGAATGACTGAGTATATAATTAACCTTAAAGGGACATGAAATCCAAAAATGATCTTTCATGATTCAACAGATAGACCACTAGAGCACTGATTTTCAAACCTGTTCTCAGGCCTCCATTTTGAGGATATATTAACTGGAGCACAGGTGAAATAATTAGCTAATTAGTAAAAATGGTTATTTTACCTGCTCTCACCCAAGGTAATTCTGTAAACCTGGCCTGTTGGGGAGGCCTGAGGAAAGGTTTGAAAACCAGTGAAATAGAGCATACAATTTTAAACAACTTTCCAATATACTTCTATTACCTAATTTGCTTAATTCTCTTGGAATCCTTTGTTGAAAAGCATACATAGAAAGGCTCAGGAGCTTGGAGCTAGCTGCTGATTGGTGGCTGAACATGTATACCCATTTTCATCAGGTTAAGGGTGGGAGCTCATTGGCTTTCAAATGTGTTCAGCTAGCTCCCAGGAGTGCACCATAAACAGTGCAGGACTAAAGTTAAGATACTGAGATTAGTCATGCACGATGGCCCACATAACTTTCTTGCCAAAGAGCAGACCACCTCAGAAAATACATAATTGCCAAAATGGTACTTATCAAAGGTATAAAAAAGTAAATTTATGCTTACCTGATAAATTAATTTCTTCTACGATACAACGAGTCCACGGATTTCATCCTTACTTGTGGGATATTAACCTCCTGCTAACAGGAAGTGGCAAAGAGCACCACAGCAGAGCTGTATATATAGCTCCTCCCTTCTCTCCACCCCCAGTCATTCGACCGAAGGTTTAGGAAGAGAAAGGAAAAGCTAAAAGGTGCAGAGGTGACTGAAGTTATACAAAATAAAATAAAATCTAAAGCTGTCTGAAAATGACAGGGAGGGCCGTGGACTCGTCGTATCGTAGAAGAAATTAATTTATCAGGTAAGCATGAAATTTACTTTTCTTATACAAGATACGACGAGTCCACGGATTTCATCCTTACTTGTGGGATACAATACCAAAGCTACAGGACACGGATGAAACGGGAGGGACAAGACAGAAACCTAAACGGAAGGCACCACTGCTTGAAGAACCTTTCTCCCAAAAACAGCTTCAGAAGAAGCAAAAGTATCAAATTTGTAAAATTTGGAAAAAGTATGAAGAGACGACCAAGTCGCAGCCTTGCAAATCTGCTCAACAGAAGCATCGTTTTTAAAAGCCCATGTGGAAGCCACAGCCCTAGTAGAATGAGCCGTAATTCTTTCAGGAGGCTGCTGTCCAGCAGTCTCATATGCCAGGCAGATGATACTCCTCAGCCAAAAAGAAAGAGAGGTAGCCATAGCTTTCTGACCCATTTGTTTTCCAGAATAAACAATGAATAATGAAGATGATTGACGGAAATCCTTAGTTGCCTGCAAGTAAAACTTCAAGGCACGGACCACGTCCAGGTTATGTAACAGACGCTCCTTCTTAGAAGAAGTATTAGGACACAAGGAAGGAACAACAATTTCCTGATTAATATTCTTATTTGAAACAACCTTAGTAACGAATCCAGGTTTGGTACGCAAAACCACCTTATCAGAATGAAATATAAGATAAGGCGAATCACATTGTAACGCTGAAAGCTCAGAAACTCTACGAGCCGAAGAAATAGCAACCAAAAACAAAAATTTCCATGATAATAATTTAATATCTATGGAATGCATGGGTTCAAACGGAACCCCTTGAAGAACTCTAAGAACTAAATTCAAACTCCAGGGAGGAGTAATCGGTCTAAATACAGGCTTAATTCTGGTTAAAGCCTGACAAAAAGACTGAACATCTGGAACATCTGCCAAACGTTTGTGAAGCAAAATTGACAAAGCAGAAATCTGTCCCTTTAAGGAACTTGCTGATAAACCTTTCTCCAATCCTTCTTGGAGAAAAGACAGAATCCTGGGAATCCCAACTTTACTCCATGAGTAACCCTTGGATTCACACCAATAAAGATATTTACGCCATATCTTATGATAGATGTTTCTAGTGACAGGCTTACGTGCCTGTATCAAAGTATCGATGACCGAATCAGAGAATCCCCGCTTAAATAAAATCAAGCGTTCAATCTCCAAGCAGTCAGCTGCAGAGAATTTAGATTTGGATGTTGGAAAGGACCTTGAATGAGAAGGTCCTGTCTCAAAGGAAGCTTCCACGGTGGTAGAGAGGAAATGTCCACTAGATACGCATACCAAGTCCTGCGTGGCCACGCAGGCACTATCAGGATTACTGAAGCTCTCTCCTGTTTGATCCGAGCAATCACGCGTGGAAAGAGAGGAAACGGTGGAAACACATAAGCTAGGCTGAACAACCAAGGCACTGCCAAGGCATCTATCAGTTCGGCCTGAGGATCCCTTGACCTGGATCCATAACGTGGAAGCTTGGCATTCTGATGAGATGCCATCAGATCCAATTCCGGTCTGCCCCATTGGCGAATCAATGAAGCAAACACCTCCGGGTGGAGTTCCCACTCCCCTGGATGAAAAGTCTGATGACTTAGAAAATCCGCTTCCCAGTTTTCTACTCCTGGGATGTAGATTGCCGCTATCATCACTAAGGAACTCCTTGTTCCCCCCTGATGATTGATATAAGCCACAGTCGTGATATTGTCTGACTGGAATCTGATGAATTTGGCCAAAGCCAACTGAGGCCATGTCTGAAGCGCATTGAATATTGCTCTCAGTTCCAGAATATTGATTGGAAATAGAGACTCCACCTGAGTCCAAACACCCTGAGCCTTCAGGGAATTCCAGACTGCACCCCAGCCCAGTAGACTTGCGTCCATTGTCACTATCACCCACGAGGGTCTGCGGAAACACTTCCCCTGGGACAGATGA